>NC_132981.1:11090000-11102500 GCF_047496725.1 Anoplolepis gracilipes
GAGACAAAACACTGGTATTCGCAATTTTATTCCGCCTACTTTGAGTAATTTCGGTAAATTTCTATCGCATTTCTCGAAATGTTTTTCGACTCTCGCAACACATTTTTATAAGATTTTTTTTTTAAAAACAACCATCTATAAAAATCTTGACGCCAAGATGCAAAATGGTGGATACGAGTACTTTGGAAAAACTCACGAGAAGCCAAAAAGAAAAATCGGAACCGCGATATAATTTCAAACGCGGTCGGAAATGGCAATCATAATGAAATGCGATGTCATCAATCTTGAATGAGAAAACAAGCGCAATGTTAATAATACGAGCAACAAACAATGAAGAAATCGATTAACATCAAACGATCAGCTTACGAATAGTATATAAGTCAATTCAACTTTTGATTAAAATATTATGACAATGATTTATTCAGATTTTGCTAAGCTCATGATTCTAGGATTTATAGCGAATCATTAGAAAGGGCTTGGCGCAGAGAAAAGCGCGGAGAAGAATCTCGCGTCTTTTCATCTGCGTAGATACATCTTGTAAACCAGTTTTCATACGTCTCGCTCTCCACGTTGTAGAGAGACGCAGACTCATCTCTTAACCGCGAGATACCAAGGTCCGCGCCGCTATATTCCTCACTATTCATATATTTATCGTTAAATGCGGTACGTTTAGAAACGTTATCGAACGCTATCTTTGTGTTAAGCGATGAAAATAGATGACTGGATAGCTACATTTGATGCTGAATGCAGACGTCCGATTTTCATCTCTACTTGACATTGAGCGCGATACTTTAAGCAACTGAGAGAGACAAACATCTACGTTTGACACCAAACGTATATAACCAGAACACGGGAGCAAGGCTCTTCGAAGAGGAGTAAGCACATACGCAGAGTGGAGAGAACCTTCTCTTTTTCTCGCGCCGGCTTTCAAACTGGTTTTACATTCGACCAATATTGTCGGCGTGTAAAGCGCTCACGTTCACCGTGTGTCGATAAGCTTGTCGCGTATCTTTTGAGCGGGTGCGCTTGTTTGGCGCCAATGGACAGACGCGTCCGAGAGAGCGCCGAAGCTGGCGAGAATCGCGGCAGGGGAGTTGAAGGAAAAGAAGAGCGAGAAAGAGAGAAAGAGAGAGAGAGAGAGAGAGAGAGAGAGAGAGAGAGAGAGAGAGAGAGAGAGAGAGAGAGAAAGGAGAGATGTTTCTCTCCCGATCGTGCGAGAGACTCGCAGGATGCCAAGAAAAAGAAGAAGAAGCAAACGATAAGAAGAACAAGAAGAAGAAGAATACGATGAAGAAGAAGACGAAGAAGTTGAAGCCGAGCAGGTTAAGGGGGCGCGAAGCGAAGGGAGAATCGAACGAGATGACCACGCCAGCGTTTTCTTCAATTTTTTTTTTTTCTTTTTCTTTTTTACCTTAACCTCTCTCTTTCTATATCTTTGATCTCTCCCGTGGATTTTTCTCGCTTCTTCGTTGCCCCGTGCTTCATCGCAACTACGATGATCACGCGTGGTTACCGTTGCCAGTCATCGCGGTGACACGAGGATGACGCGCGCGCAAGCGAGATCGCCGATTTACGAGGATAATAAAACGATAACTAGCGTTGGAATTCCGCAGACTCAAAAATCGTACCTGTTGCACGGCGAAGATACCTCTCGCAACCCCATCGTTTTTTATTCCCATAACATTTCTTTCAGATGTACATGGAGGAAAAATCAAGCCTACGCGTCCAAAAAGAAAATTCTGTTTTTCTTTTCGAGAATATCTCTTATAAAGTTTGATGTAAAAATAATACCTCCCCTCGATGCTGATAATTTTTCAAATAGTAAAGTTTTAACGATACAATGGTAATTTAGTTTGACAACTTTTAGGAACGAATTTTTAATAACATTTGATTATTTTTTTTTTTTTTTTTTTAAATTACGAATCGCATATCCTTCGAAGATATTTTATCGGCAACATTCAATTGTACTATCATCGATTTGCGAGATTTCTACCGCTATATTGCTACTCGATTTTACCTATACGTTATCAGGAAATCTGACGAGATATACAGGCAAATGAGAAGAGATTAGAATGGATCACCTATGCTCAGCGGTCGGGACAAGTTCGCGTTTGCATGCGAACATAAGTATTTACCTATAGCGCATCGCGTACGTGTGATCGAGGATGATCGCTTTCGAAGCCTCATGACGGATTTCGCGTAAAGCTCCGATATATCGGTATTGGAGAAATTGCAAACCGTGACGTTCGCGTTCTCGAGATCCTTCGTTCACACTCGTGGAAGAAGAAATGCAACGGCAGAGAAACGATAGTTAAATATATAATTACGCTTAATGCAATGAAAGTGTGTGATACACTCGGAATATATTAAATTTGTGAGGAAAAATAAAATGTGATTATTTCCTTAAATAAACTTCTACATTTATATATATATATATATATATATATATATATATATATATATATGAAAAATGCAAAAATATAAGCAAATATTGCGCTTGCACTCTAACATAAATAATGAGTAAATTTATGTCTGCTATGTGCATGCGTGCAATTATTCACAATGTAATTTACATAACAAACGGAGGTGTATAACAAACCTGAAATATATAATAATATAATTTTACATGACGGTGCTACGACGAGTGTAGTGAAAATAATTATCGTAGGATTTGTTCTACGTATCCAGCATTCAAATTTTGCATTTGCAACCGGTTAAACATTCTAATTTTATTGAACCGTGTGTTACGCGCTCATTGTATCCGGCTCTAACAGAAAATGTATATGCACTATTCATAATACTCAAATATAAATGCCTGTTATTTACGGTACAAATATCAAAGCCCGACTATTCGAACTTCTGAATATATATATATATATATATATATATATATATATATATATATATATATATATATATATATAATGTATATATATATGTATATGAAAATTCAAATAACAACTATAATAAAAGTATACTTCATAGTAGTTTACAATCAAACGTTAAATTATTCCATGCTATTATATCCATGCTAAGATTTCATAAAATATTCATAAAAATGTCGCGTTGATAAAATTGCATACATGTTGCATCCATATTTACTGAATTTATAATACTTTTTAATTTAAATATTTTAATATTTTTTCCAGAATCAGTTATTGTTTTTAAGTACTTATCGTCTTAAATAGTTTGGTATTGTCTTAAACAATTTTGAGAGCTGTTATTCAACAAAAAAATTCGATAGATTTGATACAATAACATTAGTAACATTTCGATTTACTGTGCTGCATCGAGTCAAAAGTGTTATCAAAATAGCCTTGGGACAGAAAGAGCAACCGAGATAGGCAGGCAGGCGATAAGACAGAGAAGGAAATGTAAAAAAGAAGAGAGGGCATATATTCGCGAATGTATACTTATTTATCGGCGATAAGATACGGCTTTGTGCGCGATATATGAACAGTTAGACCTAGCACGTAATAAAAGTGTAACGAAAAGAATCTAAAATTACCCATTATTTATACTTATGGGTAATAATTTGACAAAATAATATGTACTTCAATATTATGTCAAAAAAAATCCTTAATATTAACAAACAACATGATATGCAACCATAGCCAAGTTGGTAAACACAAACTCAACTCATTAGATAGTATTTATCAATTGAATTACCGATAAAAAATTTTCCAAAAATATCGGAGAATATCAGTCTCTTTCACAGCGTAACGATCAATCCATTTTTCTGTCAATAGATATGTTAACAAAGTTATAAATGACACTGTATAAACATAAATATTTTTTTCTTCAAACGGCATATTTACTCTAATAAACATTATTATGTAAATATATTGTTATATAAATATACTTTTGTATATTTCCGTAAATAAATATCATGGTAATAAATTTAATTGCCATGTAATCGCAAATCCATGTTTTGTCGACATCTAATTTTACTTAGCTACTTATTAATATGTGAGGGTTATCATGTAATCGAATATTACGTTACTCTCGTTTAGGTTCGAGAAGGCGCAGGGGATACTTAATGACCGGTGAACAATCGTGTCAACGGGGCAAGACTGTGAATTAAGCGCCGATGGAGATTGACCCCCTTAACCCACTCTACAGATTCACCCCAGGTGCTCGTCAGTGTCCGACCCTGAAACGGGGAGTAGCGGCATCGTAAACCCGCTGGCTCGGTCGTTCGTTTTACTGTCGTGCGGGAGGAAATGCCCCTTCGGAATCCCGCGTGGCTCGACATCGGCTCGGAATCGCGATTAAACATTAAGAACGACACAGGTTGAATCAGACCCTCTCCCAGGACCTTTTCGCCGTTTCTCCGATTAATCTCCGCTTCTATGGCCCTTGCCGAATCCGTAATCTTGAAGCAACGCAACAAACGGCATAAAATATCGGTGTCGAGATCGTCGACCCCGCATCGGTCGCGATTAACTTTTCGCGAGAGGATGATTTTAACAGTCAGAGTCATTTCATGTAGTTTTTATCAATTATTAGCAATTATTAACGAACGTTATTAGAATTCGTCAGAAAAATTTACAACTAATAATTGAGAAAAGAAAAAATAATATTCTCGATTTGACGTTAATTCATAAATTCTTTCTAATCTAAATCTTCGTCACAATCTATACAATTAATCCGTTTGTCGACTAAATAATTTGCGTTCATACATAGAGGAAATGAAAAGCAAATTATTTCCGTGATTGAAAATTGTTTAAAACATTTTGATGAAAGCGACTAAAATGTAAAAACTCCCTTGCAAATATTTCACGCAAAGACATGGAATAGATAAATCTTAGCGGAATGTTCTGTCCTATTCAATTTTCGGGGATTTCACAAATCTCTCGTAAGAAAGGAAGCTTTCTCAAAATTTCCGTGCGATTCTGGACTACATTAGTTTTATTATGCTCACACTATGGCAGAACGAGCGAGCCCTTTCGCACAGAGAGGGCAAGAAGCACGCGCATCTTTCTCGCGCGCGTTTCATCTCGAGAAGGATACTCAAGTCGTACGATATCCATGCCCATTCATTCTTTCTACACACAGGAGCGGCGAAGGCGGACCGACGGGGGGCCTACATGGATAGGGAAAGACACGAGCGAAGAAAGAGGAGAGACAGAGAAGACAGAGAAGACAGACTCTCGCGAAAATTACCGCTTCGGCTGTACGGCCCTGAAGAGCGCGTCATCCCCTTTAACCGGGGGGATTGAATTTTTCCCCGACGCGGAGAGCTCCTGGCACAGGGTGCGCACGGCTCCGCCGATCCCCCCGCTCTCACCCACCCTCTTCCGCGCGCAACCCACACCCGGGTTCCCGCTGTTCTCCCCTCCCCCTCCCCTTCCCTTCCCTTCCCTTCTCGTCCCACCAGCCTCAACCCGCCCGCCACCATCCCCTGCTATCCCGCGGACAGCAGTTTTGCAGTCGCGACGGAGAGTTGCCCGTAGCAACTGCGCGTCGCGACGGAGGCGCGCGAACGCCACAGCCGCGATGGAATTGACCCGCGCCCTGCCGTTGTAGAAGGTAACAAAAAATGCAAGAGCAAGAGGGTGAACGTCGGGGAGTGGGAGAAAAAATAAGAGGAGGGTGGGAGGCAAGAGGGGTGCAAGCTGAAGAGAAAGAGAAAGAAAGAGGAAAAAAGTACGGAGAGTAACGTTGCTGAGAAAGGCACGCAGAGAGCACAGGCGTGGAATACAAGAGAAAGAGAGAGAGAGAGAGAGAGAAACAAGAAGGAAATTTCGCGTATCTTCTATATCCAGGAGTATCCGCGTTTAATCCTTATACGGCTATGCAAGAAGCAAAATCCCATAATTAAGGAATATGAGGAATACAACCGAAAAAAAGCGAAACCGGTCGCCTAATCATTTTTTACAACGTCTTTTCTAACGGAATACGATGAAACGTTAATATATTAATAATCGAAAAAAAAAAAAAAAAAAAACGCATTAATATATCGAAGATGAGAGAGAAAGAAAGAAAAAGAATAAAAGAGAGCTCTCCTCTGTCGAAACTCTGTCGAAACTCTGTCGAATTGCTGTCCTTAAAAGTTTTCAAGGATGATAAGCCCTGAGAAAACTAATAATTATAGTTCGCGCACGTAAAATTCTGCTCGGTCGCGAAAGACGAAAAATGTAAATAAGAACTGTTAAATATTTTAGAGAAACGACTCATTAGCCTTTGACGCGCCGAATAAACCGTATTCTAATTTCGCGAGATCCCAGGGACTAAATTAAATAGCGCGTCTAAAGAGAATGAAAACGCGCTCCTGCGTATGTTACGAGAAACACAACAATTTTCCTCAAGCACTATTTTATATTCTCATCTATATACTACTTTCATATTTTTTATATAAAATGAAACGAAAGAATTGTTTCATAACTTACTTTCGATTTACTTATCCTCTCGATATTTTTAACCGTATTTTGCATACGTGATATCAATGTTTTAGTGGCTTTTAGCGACAAATTCGTATCTTCTCGAAAATGCATTAGCAATAATTACTATCTCACCGGTATAGTCGACGCAAATAAACGATCAAAGTTTACATTTGACAACTGGAAATAATAAATATTCTTAAAATGAAAACAATATTTAACTACCAACCATTGTAAAATATCTATTATTTAAATATCGCCGATATATCTCAATATTTTTATCAAGGAAGAAGCGCATTCCAGGAATTATATCAAAAAATCGTTTGATAAAAAATTAAGCGTATAGTGCCTCAACGGGAATTATTTCCGTTGTGAGCGTGGTGCCGTCGAGAATGCTATTTCGAAAAAAATACACAAAAAAAAAAAAAAAAAAAAAAAAAAAAAAAAAAAAAAAAAAAAAAGAGCGAAAACGACTAGAGAGAGATCCTGAAAATGAGAACGACGTTTCTCTTTGACGGATCCCCGTTGTCGCCGCGACGATCAACCAGATTAGCACTGGATTGTGCGCGGCCGCCCGCAGCGGAAACTCGAGGAGGCAGGAAGATCGAGGGAAAAACAGAGGTCGACATGACGAGATTCATGTATAATTGTACGGGACGGCCCATTCCCATCGCATTCAATTTTACTGCCATTGACGAGAGTCTGCGGTAGATTTCGAGTTGATCGATACAAATTTTGAAATGAATAATACATTTCACCTATCATTTAAATTTAATTCGATGAAAGTATTGTGTATAATCCGACGGTAGCACTCTTAACCGGTTTCGACGTAGGTTGATTCGGCCTAATCCAGTGGAATTTTGACACCAGCTTGCATGCAATCATGCAAAGGAAGAAAGCCGGAATGAGCTAAGAAACTCCGTTACATGGAGCTTATGTCGGAAGAACAGAATAGAAGCCTTGCCGCCTTGGGACGATTCGCCTCGGGATATCAACAGTTTCGCAAAAAAAGAAACGTTATGAGAGTGCGGATAAATTGTGGCATACTCGATTTGGTAAAGATTTGATAAATATTAAACTGAAGTAAAACTCGTGTTATGGTATCGTAAAATTCGGAGATTTTATCTTAAGAAAATTTAGATGTTTAATTGTATCTCTATCAACAATCTTGTCTACATCATAGCTTAACAAATTGTTGTTAGTTATCGTTATTAAGATACAAGATAGAAATACATGTGGAATTTGAAAATAATGTGATTGTAAATGCATACGATAAAAAAGATTTTCTGTATATTTTGTCGATAAAATAAATGATCGTAATATCGAATCCGGTATAAAGTTTGAGAGGATCCGAGTCTATAATTATGGTTCCTCAACACCCTTTTTAGGTATCGTCGTTAAGATACAAGAACGTACGGGTCCTCAAGTGCGATATGGTTGTAAAGTGTATTACTGATCGGTAAATATAAACGCGCGACGCCAATATTCGATTGTCCTTGTCACACAGTCGCGGGTTAAGATCGAAATGGAATTTAAAGTGCGGCTTAACGTCAAAGCGCGGGCAATTGTCGGGCAAATTTACGTTCTCGTGTTTCGTTTAAATTTGACGTCGGGATGCGGCGAGGAACCGGTTCTCCATAGTCGGGACTTCATAAAAATAACGTATCCGCGCGCGAGAACGGAACGCACGGCCGCCGCTCGATAAAGCGCGCCGCGTAATTTATTCGCGAATGATCGTAGCCTGGTATCGGACGAATCCCCCGCAGTCCTCCCGGACGGCCGTCTCGAGAGCGAACGGGATAACGAGCAGATTACGGGAGCGAGTATCATCTCGCGAAACGAAATGGCGCGTATCTCTCTCTCTCTCTCCCTCTCCCTCTCCCTCTCCCTCTCGTCGTGATTCGTTGCGGAACGCGGTAAACGCATACCTGGCATACACGAGCGCGAAGATGCGCGTGCACGCGGCTTTTGCGCGCGAGACACGCGAACGCGAGAGGAGCACGTGCACATCGCGCGCTCTGTGCACGACGAAAGAGATGCGGTAACGTATGCGCGCGCGCCGTTCGCTCGCCTACATACATGCATGTCTATGTACAAGTACGTACGTATGTATGTATGTACGCGAAAACGACGACGCGGCGCATCGTATGCGCGCACACGGCTCACGGTATGTCCGCGTATATATACCGGCCAACGGCACATAGAGCTAGGTGATACATGCTCGGCTATGTGCACACAGGTATCTACATATTTGCTCGCACACCCGAGTATTTACATGGATGTACGTATGAACGTATATATACATACATATGTGCGCGCGCGCATGTACCTCGTACATACATACATGTGTGTATATATATATATATATATATATATATATATATATATATATATACACACATGTATGTACATACAAAGAGATGGAGAGAACGCGAGAGAGGAAGAGTGAGAAGAGAGAGGGAGTAGAAGATGAGAGAGATAGAGAGAGAGAGAGAGTCCAGGGTCGAATGATCAGCCATAAACTGAATCAGCGGGGATAGTATTGTCCTGCGTTTCCCCTCTGACCGCTTCACCCCCTCGCGTCTCATCCCTCTCCCCCGGAGGGTCTCAACCACCCCACGATGCCACCTCCGTAGATGCGGCTCGACGAGCGAGAAGCGCGAAAAGAGAGAGAGAGAGAGAGAGAGAGAGAGAGAGAGAGAGAGAGAGAGAGAAACGGAGGGAAGGAGAGATGACGCCATGAAACTATTGTGTAGTACATGTCGTTGTCGCTCAAACTTCGTTATATTTGGAGCAAGATTCCCCGAGTCTCCGCGCGAGTTTAAATGGTTCCTACAACCCTTGACCGACATTATTTGTCGACGAAATAAGAATCTTACGTGTGCCGTACTACACATGTTGAAATATAGAATGGAATTAACATATTAACAAAAGATTGATCGTAACGCAAAATGTAATAACTTTTGAAAGATAACTCGTACTCAATATACTTGAAATAAATCTAAATGGCCGTCTATTAAAAATTTTTGTGCGACATTTTTTTGCAATTTGCTATTTTAAAATTAAATCTCAAAGGAAGAGAAAAAAATTTATTTGCAACGTAATTGTACCTAAAGCCTTATCGAAACGCGCGAGATTCGCGCGTACATAAATTGCCCGAGTTATCTATCGGGTGAATCGAACGCCGTAAAGTACGGCGTGTCGAAGTGTTCGCCCAACTTTCCACCCGGCGAATGATTTTAATGGAATCCACTGTTTCGAATCCCTCGAACGAGCGTGCCGCCGCCGGGGCGGCCATGGTCCTCGTTTTGTCGCGCAGCATCAAGTCACTAGATGCACGCCGCTGATATTTTAGATAGAAAATGTCGTGGTTAAGCTAGTGGTTCGAAGCCTTGGACACGCTCGCGCACGCTATGATCGACATTTTCGCCCACGAGTGAATGAATTTCGCTCTTCCTTCGTTCGGCACGATCTTTCGACGCTTTTCAAAAGCCTCGTAAAGACACGAAATTATTCGCAAAATCGTCAGCGTAACAAGAAAAATGTCTATTAATATTCAAATCACGATAATTCAAGATGATCGAAATTATTTACATATATAATCTCGCGAATTCTGGACAAAGTAAACATTAATCTTTTATCGTTATCTCACACACATATTAAATTTGATCTTTTTCGTTTAAAAACATATAAAGCGCTTCTTTTATCGCTACGAAAGGGAAACAACACGATCATTATGAGAAACATACAAGTTGGCGTATTAACATTCAGTCGGATCATGTAATACGCTGACGTTCGTACGTAAGCAGGTAAGCCTCCCTCGGAGGTAATCCGTCTCACGCTCGTGTTACATGTTCGTTAGAGGTGAATATCGGCGAAATGTTCGATTAATCAATTTCGCCGCTCCATGACGGATTACGAGCGCGGTAGACAAGGCGCGAGAGAAGGCGTGCGGTGACTTGTTGAGAGTACTTTGTCGACGTCTGGGAGAGACTGCGGGACACACGCGCGCGTCGAGCCCCCGACGAGTGTGAACCGAGCTTAAATCGATCATCGTGAGCGCAGGAGCGGCTCGAGAAACACGCCCGGTGCATAACCGGAGGGCCGCACCGGGTAAGCAACGGTGGCATGCAACAGGCCACTAGCTTCGCAGAAAGAGAGGCGCTCTCTTCGAATCAAAGGCACTTACGACGGCGGGTACTTATGGCTGCTCCTTTCAGAATAAAAACATTCCATTCATCACGGGCGCATCGCGGAAGCCAATTACCGTGCCGCTCTGTTTCTTAATTAGAACCGGTTGCAACCCCCAACGAACGAGTGAACGAGTGAACGAGCAAGCGAGTCGCGTTCCAATTTACGGGAAAGCAACGGCGAAAGCTTACCCAACAATTTCGTTTATCTCATTCAATTCCGCAAAGCAAAAGTGAAAGTGAGTCATTGAAATGCGATTCATTAGTCGAAAAAAAAGAAGAAAAAATAAAAAAAAAAAAAAAAAAAAAAAATGATTTTATTCATAGTTTGAAACGAAAACAAACAGCATCGTTCCGTGAAATCACTTAAAAATGTAACATTTTCTCTTTTGCTTTCGATTTCTTTTCATAACTGATGGTTTCAAAATTATTCACATAATGTTTTACTGCTCTATATGAAATTACATGGATAATTTACGACGAATAAAACTTTAGTACTTTGAAGCTTCGTCGTGGTTTTGTGGAGAAATTATTTTTGATATTTTCCATATTTTTGAGATCCTAATTGTAAGTCTTACGAATCGTCATGTTTTTCGCATTTATAAAGCGTAACATCCGTGGCATTTCGCAAAGGGAGCCGTAATGTAATAACATCCGATGCATTCGCGAGACTGGCATAGGCAAAAGAGGTCCGAGAGTGCAGCGAGAAGATCGGCCTTTTCATCGACGTTGCACGTAATTGCAAAGACTAACTAAGTTACCGCATCGCAGTAATGATAATGAGAATGTCATAACCCTGTAATTTGGGTCTACGTCGATTGACCGTATCAGTGTTACGCGACACTCGATAATACTATCAGCCGAAACGAAATACGGCGATGAGAAACAATTTGATGGAAATGCATAATTCGTATAATTTTCTAATAAATTATCTCAATTAAAAATTCAAAGAGTTGCAATTAATTTTCCAATTAATTACCTAGATACATTTATTTATACATTATAAAGTACACAATAATCAAAAGCGTCATCTGAAAATTTGCGTCCCTCAAGATATATAAAATATAAAACGTAGCTCGGCGATCCGCGAGAATGAAACGATTTTTGAGGAGACGTAGGCGTGTGCGCCATAACTCGACGATTTTGACAGCACGACCGTACAAATATACTCGGGGTTAACTTATGCATAAGCAGAAGAAGGCGGAGCGATTAAGCGTTGAGTTGCATAAAACGATGAATGAGAACGTCGGACCACGAACGATCGTCGGACCGACGATCCCGGACACCTTTCGTTAAACACAACCGGCTTCGTCTCGTTGTGGTTTTATAACTCGCACGCCGTGGCTACACCCACTTCTTAGCCAATAGATTTGCCGTCGAGATAGCTATCTACACTCGCTGTAGTACACGAGCGAGTGTCCCTAGGGAAAGGATAGCGCGCGAGAAAGGATACGCGGCGGCGGCGGCGGCGGCGGCGGCGGCGGCGGAGGATACGTACACCATTTCCACGGAAACGCCCTCGTCAAGGTCGCGGCGAGGTGAATGAGGTGAATGAGGTGAATGAGGTGAGTTTTCTCAGGCGATATTACTCGCGCCGCGCCAATTCTCCATTATTAAGTTACATTGTTTCTCTTGCGAGGATGTTGTTTAGCGCGATTCTAACGAGCAAGAATCCGACGATAAAATCGGACGAAACTAAAGTATAGCGTTTTCAAAATTTTATCCTGCTCAAATTTATTATTTCTTTCATTCGCCAAAATGGACGATTACATTTTCGAGAATATCTACTGGAGTGTAATGTCGAAATCATTCATTTTTTTAAACAAGAAAGTAATTATCATTAAACCTTGACAAAATCTTGAATGTCAAGCTCAAAGGATGAGTCTAGTTTGATTATTATATTAAAGAAAAAAGAAAAAAAAAAAAG
>NC_132981.1:11407500-11660000 GCF_047496725.1 Anoplolepis gracilipes
GGAAGCAACTCTGAACGTCAATCGAAGCAACTATCTCGTGTGCGTGTGTGTGCGTGTGTATGCCTGAGACTTTCTTGAAATCTTTTTTTCAAATCTTACACAATTATATGTCAAGCAATCAATAAATTATGAAAATTTAATTGCATTTAGAACAATAAACGCAAACTGATTAGCAATTTAATATTTATGTTAATGTTTACATACAACGTTAGAGGCTTACGTTGATTTGCGCCGAAACAACTAAAACTCAATATTGATTTGTATATATGACCAATTAGTAATTAGTAGTACAGAGAGACGTGGTGTTCGCAATATAGTTGTGGAAAAAAAAAAAAAAAGAAAAAAAAAACATCGAAAAATTAACGCGTATTTGAAACTTGCGCTGCGATAATTCTTATTAACGTTCCAAGATTAAAACTATGACGCGAGAAGATGAAACGCTTTCGCAAGTTCGTTATCGATATGATTCTCCGGCAAGAGACTCGTGAATCTCCCCGCGTGTCGGCAAAGCATAGAATTAACACAAAGGCGTCGGAAAGCACAGTACTTCCTGCTGTGGAAAAGGATCCCTTTGGGAAGCAACTATTCGTACACAGAGTTAGCTGTCACGGGCAAGAGCGGCCTTCCTGAATTTCCTCTCATCTATCATGACATATTCGCGTTGAGAGGATAGCGTGCGGTGTAACGTGAACTCTACGAAGAACGCTCTATACGGTCCCGTTTCGATTTCGATCGGCTTTCGAATCACACACACACAAATCAGATATCTCTCTTTGACAGGCGATGTTTGAAATTGAAAAACAGACAGAAACAAATCACTTCGTTTTTCGTGAGCGAGCTCTCTTTCTCTTTCTTTCTTTCTTTCTTTCTTTCTTTCTCTCTCTCTCTCTCTCTCTCTCTCTCTCTCTCTCTCCCCCTTTTTCGCTTTCTTATTTCACGATGCCATCTAACATTATGCATCACTGGCCGTCCAAGCATTTTGACAGTACAAATTCTCAAGTGTATTGCAAATCAGAGGAATTGCGTTCTTCACGCGAGTGTCGTGAAACACATTCCATGTAAAATAATTTGCACTGCATGAATTATAAATTATCGACACAGCGAGACACTAAATTCGAAAATAGATATCAAAGTGAATAGATTTCGCCTTTACGTATAGTCGATCGATGCAATCAGGAAATACCCGTTCAAATAGCACAACATGGTAAAACTGTTCAGAGATCGATAAATAATTTACATTGCATTTTGAAGAGCACTTACCGTAAAGTTCGTACATTTAATACGAGAAAGGTTACGGAAAAAAAAAAACAAAAAAAAAAAAAAAAAAGGAGTCGCGAAAATCAAGAGTCAATGCGGAAAACGTTAACGAACTGCTATAGAAAACCATCCACAAAATTGCAGGACGGATGCCCGACCTCTGCAACACTGAAGCGTCCGAAAGATTACGGAAGAACATCGCGCCAAGAAATTTTCTCGACGGGAAAATGTACTGTACGCTACACCGCCGAGTCAACGGTCCGCTGGGAAACACAAGTCCGAGGATGTTTACAACGACACTCGCATTAGTGGCACAAAGTGGCCGCGCTACTCTGATTACCATCGCGAAAAACATTCTCGCAGAATCCTGATTGCGCGCAAATATCTTATCAAGCAAGCCGAGGACGGACAACAAAAGCTTAAAAGAAAAGATGCACGGGAAAGAAGAAAAGCTTTCTCGCTCGAAATTCTGTGGCATTTTTCGTCTTTGAAAGTTCGAGAAAAGAAAACGAAAATAACGACTACCAACTGCATCGCAAGCATTATTTTCATAAACTCTTGTCGCCTTATTTATAAAGTTTCGAGAAACATTGCTTTATATCCATTGAAAAAATTCTGATTTTTTTTTTTTTTTTTTTTTTGGTACACTTTTATAATACGTATGTTATAATTGTATTTAAAGCATTTCACATATCGTGATTAAATTAAATCTAATTACATTAATGTTTCTTCGGAAAGATCAAATCAATTCTGTTTCATAAAAGTTTCCTCGAGTTCGGTTAATTCCACTAATTATTACCAACTACAAAATGACGTGATGTAGAATGATTAATGGCATGTAGCACAGGTAATATAATAGATCCAATCTCATAAAGTAATGTATATGTCTTACGAGAGAGTAAGTATATTATACAACTAATTGCATTTATCATAAATATGCTAATATGTGGGAAACTTTGCACAAAAGTATACATTATTAAAAGTTCACCATCTGCTGAACTTTAAACTTCTTACTATGAAATTTGAGAAATACAATGAATGCGGTAGCTCGAATAATTATACGAGGCAAGTTCCAAAAGGTAAAGGTACGAGCAAATTATGTAACTATTACGTGCAATATTATTCATCATGCTTGGACAAATGCTCAAATCTGTTGGAAAATTACGTAGAGAAATAAATTAACGATAAAGCTTTACATTTTGATATATATTATATATTTAGAAAATTAAAATATTAAAAAAAAATAATTTTTTTAAATATGGCTTATATTTTTGGAACTTTTCTCCGATACAAGATAAAAAGGCAAACAAATGTTAATAAGAAGGAGATGTTATTTTCATGTTGAGACGTTACATCTTGACGAAAGGGATACAAGAGAATAAATACTATAACACACGACACGCTACGTGTACGAAAATTACTTTAAATCGTTAATTGAGTATTCCTGATGCACAGACGGGCTTCAAGTTCTCGTACTGACTGACAGCTAACCATCTCTTGCGCACGTTTAAGTGGATTACGCGATATATCCATACAAGCGTTTCAATAAGACGGGTGATCTCAAGATTAGGACTACTATTCATACGCAGCTTTCGATGATATCATCATCTCAGCGTAGTAAGCTGTTCTAGAAAAGATGAATTGGCCGATCTAATGTGAATTATTGCAGATCTGACTAGTTTATCTATTTATTTTCACCTCTGTTTATGTAAAAGAATTATAAAATTTATTGACAATAACTAAGACGCAATAATAATTAATTAATAATATTCAAAATATAAACTAAAAATTTCCGAATTTAAAAATTAATTTAATTGGAAATAACCAATGTCCCGAGAAAAAAGTTAAATATAATTAAAATTTTATGTTATAAAGGTATTATATTAGATCATAATAACACCTTGCGTTCTATAAATAGAACTATGCACATATGGGTGGCAAACAATAAAGGTTCGCCCATTTTGCCAATAGCGATGCAATCGAAAATCTCTTGCATCCGGAACAGCCGGATTTCATTTGACACGACGCAAAAAGCAGCAGATATAAAGGCACATATTGTGCTCTCTAACTCGACCCTCTAATCATTCTCCTTTAGTACATGCTTTGATTAAAGAAATGACGGGTTATGCAACTGTCATAAAATGTTCAAGAGAGACAAAGGGAGACGAGATTACAATGGATCAAGAATCTCGTGACATGATGTAAGTCTTCCGGCATATATATTTTAGTTTAATACACGTATGCTAAATAATATACTTTCATAAAATTCCTGCAAATATCTTCGAATAAAATATTTTAATTTAAAAAAATGAATTATTAAAATATATTCAATTATAATTATTAAAATATTATATCTAAGCTTTAAAGTTGAAAAGCTTTGATAAAATTTATTATATTTTTACAACGAGCAAGTCAATTATAAATTCTGTACAGAATCTCTCATGTACATATACGTCGAAATACATATATGAAAATTTTTTAACTTTTTTATAAAACGAGCATTTTTACAAAATTACACGTAAAATTGCGTCAAAAGCAAGTTGTATCCTGTGGAAAACTCGAACGTATTGAACCGCCTTATCGCGTAACAAGTATTATATAAACGTAAAAAAAAATGTTCATATAAATATTTTTATTATATATTATACATTATATATGTATAATTTTATCATACACAACGTATACACATATGTATATACATATGTGAGATTATTTTTATAAATCTATTATACACACACTTTTTGAAATTTTAATAAACGATAATAATTCAACACTTACCGATGTACGATGTGCAACGGTAAAGTTGTAACAAAAGTAATACTACGATCTGTAGAATATAAATATATTCAATTTAAAGAGCAATATCTGAGCTAATTACAATTTCAAAAATTATAGCGCATTTGATTTTCTTTATTAACACCTTAAGTATTTAAAAAATTATATAATTAAAAAAGATCTTTCTTCAAGTATAATTATTTTTTAATAAATATGATAAAATTGTAATTTTTTATATTAATAACTTAAATAATTATAAATCTTATAAATACACTGTTGAAATATTTTATATATATATATATATATATATATATATATATATATATATATATATATATCTACGTATATATAAAAATATTAATTATTATAAATAATTTATTAGAAGTATTTTTTAATGTATACTGCTGTTTCAAAAATAAACTCTAGACAATTTTATATCCATTATAATGTATAATAATGTAAAATAAATCACTGTCACGATGATAAACAAGCAATTGGTTTTACAAGTAATAAGTAATAAATTATAAATTAAATAAATGCTTACCTCACGGTTGCTCCACCCTCTGATATCATCCAAGGTCTCTTCCTTTCTTGTTCGTCCCTTGCTATTTCTTCATGGCACTCACATTTTTCACTCGTGAAAATACAGTTAATTAAGATTTCGCACGCACTAATTAGAATATACAATACTATCGCGCGGTATTCTGCATGACACTCTCGATATTGATCGTATATGACGCACATTCTTTTTTTTTTTTTTTTTTTTTTTTTTTATTATATTATGATGGAACAATAACACGAAAATACGATTCGCCCGACAAACGTACGGACAAATTCATGCGCTATTCGCAACAATACTATCGTTTTACGAATAATATACATATATACGTTCTCGTTTTAGACACTCTATTGTATCGTAACAAAAATGTAAATAACTATATTAGAGTTAAAATTACAGAAAGATATCAATTAAAAATATTGATATACTCGAATATATAGCTTGTCGACTAATTACTAATAGGTTTCGATTGAACAAATCTAGACGAAATACGAGTTTTGACAAATTATGGTATAACAACATGTGTTGTTCGAATTGTAAGCATATCGTTCGTAAAGATTGTAATAAAGTTGTAATAAACTTATCGCGTCGATTTATACTCGAAACGTGTATAAAAATCCCGTGGATTATCTGCTTTGATAGATAGACTATCGCGTCCGTATACCTTTTATCAATCGTGGGAATTAATCGTACAAACTGATAATCTCCAATTATGAGGAATGATCGCATCTGTGGTCTCGTAGTATTTGTCGTAATCTTATTTCGAGTGTTACTGCTCGCTCGAACCTCGCGACGCGAATAACAAGGTCAGGACATGGAAACAATACATGTACGCCGGCTACGCGTCACAAAAATAAACGTTATGTATATACCGTGTGACAATTAATGTTACTGCTATGAATGCAATATTTAACGCGACATAAAGTAAATGAATGTGAGAGATACATTGTTTTTTGAATTTCAAATAATTAACAAACGATTGTGATGTGCTCCATGTTATTTTTCGTTGCTTAAATTTGATAATATTATTATTCCGCATTCTCAGTACAAAAGAGAGACGAAAGTACTTTGTGCTTAAACAATTGTGACAAAGCGCGAGCTGAAATATATTCGACTTTAACCACATTACAAAAATAAATTTCGTAACATTGCTGGTCTTTTTCGAATTAGGATCGCGAGTAATACGAATCCCACGGTTCAGTGATTCAAGTGATAAAAAGTCATGATAATATCAATAGTTATAATTAATCTTCTCGTAATAATTAAATTATTTCGAATTCATTTATTTTAGAGCATGTTAAATATTTTGTAATAACGAGTTAATTGTCATACAATATTCTACACTGTGTTTTGCGATGTATTGCGTTTATATTCTCGGTCATCTTGTTCATTTGCACGATGAAACTCGAGTAAGTATGTAAGTAGTTGTACGAAACGCTCCGTGTATCGTATTATCTTTCGTAACATGATGATGACACAATACTATAAGATGTCAAACGTAATATTCTTTACGAAATAGAGATTATTAGTTCGCGCGATTAATTTTCAATTGTCTCGTAAATGATAGCTTTATTGAATAGAAATTATAAATTATCATTTCATTACGATCTTTACGAAGGATAATTGTTTATTTAATGACAATTACATTCAAACATACATATCTCGCATTGCCAAGTGTTTATATTATATTGTAATGTGTGAAAACTTGAATTTCGCTAGATTTATTTAATTGAAATCTATACATTAATGCAAACAGTCATATTCCAACAAGCCATATTTTTGAATATTTATAAATGTTTTAACTCATATATATTTATTTACACTTATATTTCTATACAAGATAATAATCGTCCTAAAACAGAGAGCATATATTATTCGTCAACCAAATGGAGATAGTATTGTTGCAAATAGTGCGTGAGTTGCATATTTTTCAAAAAATGAGTAAATTATACTTTTGCCTTGGTTTCTCATCACAATATAATAAAATAAGCATCACGCATACGATTAACATCGGAAATTGTATTGTATTGTATTTTGCTGCGCAAAATACTGTACGATCATATTTTGAATAGTGCGCGTGCGATCCTAATTAATCTTTTAATTGTACTTTCGCGAGGGAAAGTGTAAATTCTATTTGAAAAAGAGACGAACAAGAAAAGAAGAGAAGATTTTTGCAACCGTGAGTGTTTATTTAATTTATTAATAATTGCTTTTAAGTTGTTCTTTATAGTAGTAATTTATGTTACATCATTGTATGTAATATAATGAATATAAAATAATTTAGAACAATTTTATTTTTTATAAAATATAAATTTAAAAAATAATTATAATAATATTGTTATATGTACATATACAATTATATACAATATATTTCAACATTGTATTTAAGATTTTAAAATATTTAAATAATTTATATAAGACTTAGAGATTTTTATTTATAAAAATTTATATCTGAATCTAAAATTTTTTTCGGAATATATATATATATATAATTTTTTAAAAATACTTTAAAAGACAAATAAAAAATTCAAAAACGCATAATAAATATTTTTTTTAATAATATTGACCTCAAACATATACACGCACGCACGCACGCACGCACGCACACACACAAATACTGCTCTTTAATTAGAATAAATATTTATATTTTACAGAATCAACCTTGTACTACAACTCTGCCCTTGCATCGTATCTGTGTATTGAATTATTGAATTTATTTTAATCTAAATGGATACATGATGAAATATAAAACGTACTCACTCATACACACACACACACACACACATACACATATGTATGTATGCATGTATATGTATTACATGCAGAGTGTCCTATTTTAATTAATATAAGCAAATATATTAAAAACTAGTTATAAGCGATATAGAGAAAAATCTTTGAAGCAAAACTTACATGTACGTAGGGTCGATGTTCTTGTTAATTTTTGCAACAGCACGGCAAATTGTCGACAAAGACGTTAATTTTTAACATTCACCCGCACGCGCGAGTATATTATATTTACAATATCGATAGTATATGTAAAAATATGATATGTGCGAGCATGCAAATAGCAGGGAATCTGTATCGAATATTAAGATTTCCATCGACGATAAATCACTTGTAACGTGCGCGCGTGACAAAAGTTTCCTGTGGCGTATCCTCAGCAGAATTTATGAATGTAAAAATACTGTTGTGCTTGCGGAACTCGAGCGTTTACATCTACGGGATCACGCGGCGATGTATGTGAAAAACGAGCCGTATTTCACCTTTGCGAGCTTCCGCGCTTGCGATCTAATCTCTCCTGGTCAGAAAAATCACAAATTGTTTGCAATTAAAACGGAAAGAAAGAAAAAGGAAAAAAAAAAAAAAAAGAATCGGAGGAAAAGTTGCTCAAGTTGCTTAAACAAAAATAAATTAATAATATATTTATTATATGTATATAATATTTATAATAATCGCAGTAAAATCGCGCATATTATCGTGCTACACGTCTGGAAGTAAATGCGCCTATGAAAGATCGTATCTCAAGCGAGTCGCGACCGGCTTGCACAACCGGCTCTTTTCTTCGTTTCTTCAGTTCTTCTCTCCCGAGTCTACTTTATAGTAGAATACAAAGTGTATATGCACCGCGTCATAATATCTACATTTAAATCCTATAAATACGTAATAATAAAATCTACTTACGATATGTATTCATATTTCAAATTATGCATTTTACAAGTCACATATTACTACCTTAAATTTATTAAAATTTTTAATGGAAAATTAATTATTATAATCTTTTAAAATTGAAATTATAATTTAAATATAAAAAATGCTTTAATAGTACCTATTAACGTCCATGTAATTTTGCAACTTTCTCCACTGGTCTTCTATTTATAATAACAAACAAAATAAAATCTCTCCGCATCGGTGTATATTTACTTTGATTTGTAATCCGATTAATCGCAATTGTGCCTCGGCGGCGCCATTGAAAGCCAGCAATCACGAGTAACAGATTCTAAGCCATTCTCTCTTGTTGGCGCAACTGTATTTTTCCCAAGTGCACGCTGGCGGTAGAAAAGTATGACGCGCAAACCATGCTAGTGCGAATGGATATAACACGTGTCTCTGTGTGTGTGTGTGTGTGTGTGTGTGTGTGCGTGTATGTGTACGTGTACACATATTGAAGTGTAATCGCCGTTGTTCACGAACGGTGCAAAAGAGAGATACATGCGGTACGCTGGCTCTCTGCGGCAACGTCGCCAAGAGTAGATCTGTCAGCTTATATTCCCACTTAACCATTCTCCCTCTAGAGTGATTTTTATTCGTGTATGTACGATGGCTTGGAGTGGACTGCTCACTGACCTTTTATTTCCACACGTTACCTACTCGACAAGGAATGCCGCTCGCACACATTATTACCGAACGTCGTAAACAAGAGACCGAGTTTGCGGCGTTGGATGCACGGAAGGAAACGACACGACGCAACATTTTTCCTCCTCTCAAGAACAAATTAATTTGTATCTTGGAATAGTGTAAAATATTGTTTCTCAGACATATATTATCGCGGCATTATATAAAAAAAGGGGAAAAAAAAAAAGAAAAAAATTGCATAGCATAATCTTCTTTGTGTATATTTATTAAATCTGCGCCACGTGCCGTCTACACGAATTAGCCTCCATTTCCTTCACGAGGCTGATTTGTCGGACGTTAAATATTTCCGAGTTTAATTATATTTTCCTGCTGCCATTCACCCTTCGAGGTCACGATTACGAGGCCTATTTCCTCCTTCCTTTCCCTTCGCGAAAGGTGCCGACGCGACGCCTGGAATTTCTCACTGGCGGCGGTAAGGCAGAAACTAAGGCGAAGAAACGGAAGGCGAAGAAAATCCGCAAAGACGAGCGATATTCGAGATTGTATCAAGAGGGAATCTCATCGCCGGGAGTCGGGAGTCGGGAGTCGGATACCGCCTGACGTCGATCGTCGCCGCACCGTCCGACAACCAAGCGTGCAACCAACCAAGCGGTAGTCGACCCGTGTAATCCAGTTACACCGCTTTTCAGGACCAGTTTTTCCAACTTTGATTATAAGAGGTCACCGTATATATATATATATATATATATGCGAGATCTCTAGCGCACGTCGTTCCTGGTATATACGCAAAGTACGGAAATACGTTTTATCCACCTGTCGCTTTTCGACGAATTAATTTGCGAAATCCACCTAAAATCCACCTAATGAAACTCAGTCCAAGTTCACTTCTCGAATGCAATGCCAAATTCAACGTTCCCGATGTGAATGAATCGTTAAGAGAAACGAGACGTCAAGTACGATTTTGTCATCAACATGTACACATGTGATATATAGAACGCGATTTAATCATTAAACTCTTATACAAAATTAATTTTACGTTTAATATATCTCTCTCTTTTTCGATTTTCCTTTCGACACTGAATAAAACAAATAACGCGACGATATTAAAAGATTGATATATAAATGTAAATTAATCGTTTATATGAAATATTAATATATATGTTTGTTTGCGTCTTGAATTTACGAAATTCAACTTTATGAATGAATGCATGTCGCGATGTTATTACAACACTAAAAAGTACAAATGTCATACTTCACGTAAACGACGCAAAGAATGTGAAATAAGAAATACACGCAACTCTCAACTTGTATGTAGTACTATACTGTATGTTGCTGTAAAACCATATCATTTGAGATACTAGATTCTTTCTTTCCGTATAATATTATATTTCACATATCTCGTAAAAACTATAAAAAATTAAACTATAAATATTTAGAGCTGAATATGATGTAGATGATATGAGAAAAAGACGCTTCATGTATCAAATATATTCGTATAAGCCATTTTTTAAAATTACTTTTATCTTGACAATTTTTAGTGTTAACAGATAATATGTAAAAAAAATTGTCGCATTGACTAACAACCGTAGAAAAAGAAAAACCTTGTCACAAAAATCAATATAAATGCAACATAATACCTAACTGTGTCTCAAAAGTTTTCTACTCGACGAGCGAAAAAAGTACAAATTTCAGCAAAGATTCCGAAAAAAGCTACGGCTGTCTTGCGAGATTTAAGATTGGCAGGTGAAGTAACGAGTAACGAGTTTCTCGATTTTCGTTAGAGCCGAGCTCATCCAGCCGGTCGTGAGTTTTCGTTTAAAAGCTCCAGAGAAAAGACCAACGTGCCTACGTGCTTCTCTTCTTTCGCGCAAACTTTTAAATTCCTAGTTATATTCCTTGCCCAAGAAGGCAAGAAGGGAAAAGAGGTGCAGGAGCAGGGGGAGGGAGAGAGGAAGCAAGAGCTTCTCCTCTCCGACGCGCTACTTATGTTAGTCGTCCATCTCTCGTACAAAGTCCCGTGCAAATCTTCTACTCTTCTTTCTCTCAGCCGCTCGCCAAGCTCGTAAGTGTAAAAACGGGTATTTCGTGACATGGGGCGAATCGCGTGGCGCGCGTACTTGGACAGATCCGGTTTTTCTTTCTCGTGACTCCGAGTATCCGTCGCGTCGTCTACGCGTCTATGTATTAGATATATTAGATATATGCCGACGGCGAGAAGAAGACTCGAGATAGATAGATAGATAGATAGATAGGTAGAGGTAGCAGCTGTTGACTCCGTTCGGGCTTTAATAACGTCGATGTCGCGTTTGCGTGTCTCTGTGTTGGAATACACTAAGCTCTTCGGGAGTATTAACGCGCCGAATTCCGAAAACGGAATTCCGACTGACGCCGTACGCCGCGTATATATGATAATCTCTCTGATTCAATCTCCTCTTTCTTAGCTATGCGTGTAGTATAAATAGTAGCTTAATCTGTATAGTATACGATTAAAGTATACATAAATTCTCGAATTGTCTCTGTCTTGCGTGAAAAGGCCACGCTGCACTCGAAAAAATAATCTTGCAACTTGAATAAAAAATTTCTAGGTGTAAAAAATTCACTCAAACAGATAAATTATTTAGCAAGTACTGTGATACTGCATATATTTTGCACTTCGATCGATTTAAATGACAGAGACAGAATTTATTTATCTGTACTATTAGTATAATTTAGACAGAAAATTTGTCCGCGATGCCTATCCTTAAAGCCTCAATTCTCATCAAGGACAATTATATTTGTGATTAATATTTGGCAATGGGAAATAGCGAGAAATTTTAATTGATGATACATCTAGAAATCTATCTACATTAGCAAAATATTTTTTTGTGTGTGCACTTTGTATTATATACTTCAACATAGTTCTTAGTTTTACTTGTCTTTGTAATTTAATGTGTAGCGAGGAATTTAGTGAACTTTTTTATCGAGCACCTTTCACGTTCCGATCATCGAACTTTGCAGGTTGTATTTCTTCTCTGCAAGCTAGAAATTTAATACCGATCGGAAAGGATGTGAGGGCGGTCGAGCGTGGTGAAAATAGAGCCCACTCAAGATCTGTTCTTAAATTTCAAGAGGCTGAAGTCGATGCGCTTGTTACAAAGATATAAAGGTGTTGCTTCCCTCTTTTTCTTTCTATTCGCGACCATTACTTTACTTGAACTTTCCCTTCGAGAAATTCATCGACGTTGATCGCGTCGCCAAGTACAGTACTGACCTCTTTGCATCTTCTTATCATTCTTCAATGGCAGCATCCATAATATATATATATATATATATATATATATATATATACCTTGTCTCTTTTTTCTCTCGTTTTTATCATTATGAACCAAGCCAACATTTGCCGCGCAAGCAGCATCTTTATAAGCGTACAAAGTTTACTCCGGATATCAGACATTGTGGCTAAATATAATCGTTGATATTCCATGCAGACGCAAGATGAATGAAAAAGACGTCACTCTTTTTTTATGCCAATCTCTCATAATCGCCGCAAAATGCGATTTTACTCGCGTTAGAAATTGCAGCTACGCATCAGATTTTATACCGCGAAATTTTTTTGAAATGGAATCAACGAAAAATGTATAAACGAATAAAAATAATATAAACTGATGCGTTAATCACGGTTTTACGAACGACATTGATTTTCTCCTGGAAAAAAAAAAAGTGCAAGGCAAGCGTTAAATGGCACGCATGCGAAAGTCATTTCCAAAGGCAAAGATATAAAACGTTGGTAACGTGAGTGAAGCATATGTTTTATCGTTAGTGAAGTACGAAACGAGTCGATGCCACGTGCTTTTTTTTTTTTTTTTTTTTTTTTTTTTTTGGTGCACAAGATGATTTCTGTGCACATCGAGGAAAGGGCGGAATATGAAAAAAAAAATAGTAGAAAATAGAGACGGATTCGCAAGGAATACAAATATTTATCTTTTACGACGATCTTGTCTCTACCTGGTGGTTGCGTTACGTGTCGCGACCTCTATTTAGAATTAGTCAAACGGAAACGCGATGCGACGTGTAATGTAAACGAGATGTCATCACCATGTTTCCGGTATCTCGATATATTAAGCGTCATAAGTGTTTTCCCACAGTACCACTTACAATCCTTACAGTGTCACAAGTCTGACATGTAAAGTATAATATCTCTCTACTTGCGCGAGTATAATTTGCAATTTGTAAATTTGATAAATTATTGCAAAACCCTAGAATTGATAAGCACGATAATGTGACAATAATAATTTTCATCAAATTCTTCTTAGCAATATCGAAGATAAAAAGATGATGGATGCCTGTCTTATTAGATTTATTCCATGCAATTGATATCGAATATTGTGAAGAATGGTGATTTATAAAATGGAATTAATATGTAAAGAAGACAAGAGAAAAGAGAGAGAGAGAGAGAGAGAGAGAGAGAGAGAGAGAGAGAGAGAGAGAGAGAGAGAGAGAGAAAGAGACAAAAGTGTCCAGTTGACGTTATAATGAATGTCACAATGAATAAACCTAATAAACGTGAAGGTGAACCTTTTACTATTGAATTCCCGAGACTTTTCAGTCTTTGGTACATTATAGGGAAAGAGAGGGCTCCTTTTATTATCATAAAATGCAAAATAGAAAAAGTTAACACAATTTCTCTTCTTCAACAAGTTCTAGTTTCCACCGTTCTTTCTCTTTCCTTTTTTTAAAAAAAAACAACGTCCAAGGTCTGTATTCATACAAATAGCAACGACAAAATATTCCGAATGCATCTTGTAATTAAAATATCGTGATTGAAAAACTATTTTCTACATCGGATTCTAAGAGCGTCGGCGTCAGTACATAGCGAATAGCGGTAAATTAAACATGGCATATGATATATACCATAAGTTGCTAATTCAAATCACTTGCAGAGTCTGCAAAGGCAATTGCGCTTCTCTCTCGTATCTCGCAGTTATACAGGTAATTCGAACTACGAATGCAAAAGTGCATATTGCATGCAGCCGATGTTACAATCAAACTTTCTGTGAAAATTCGACTGAAATATCATCTATTTCGATTTCAAGAGGAAAAAATGAAGACTAGTATAGTACCTACGTCAAATACATCTCCGGGACGATAATATTCAGCGTACTGTGAAATATTCCGATTAATTATGATTCTTTACGAAGAATCGTTATGGCGGAAAAAGGCAGAAAAAAACGTTTTAGTTGAACAAAAAAAAAAAAAAAATAAAAAAAATAAATAACGACGAACAGCAAGCCAAAATTTGCATGAACGACTATCTCATTTGCAGCAATTTACAATTTTTTCCCCGATTATCGTCACCAAAGATCTCACGTAACGGCAGTTAATGTAATTCTCTCTTCCTGTCATTTGAGTTATCTCGACGTGTAAATAAAAGTAGAAAATGCGGAAATGGATAGAAAAAGAACGATAAAATTTTTCGACGTAGCACTCGCAACCGTAATAACTAACAATAAGCAATGATAACTGTATATCCTCGCGTCCTATAAATTCGCTTTTGCGGCAAACAGCAAAACTTGCTCTCGCTCGACTATTTGGAGTGAAAATTTACACTACATTTTATTGCTATCATTGCTTTTTATCTCAGCCCAGTGTGTCTGCTCTCTAACAAATGCACATTATGTATTGTATGTACATGCATACACGTATGCTGTATCGTTTATGATTTTATTGCCGAGAATCAAAACAAACGATCGTTTTTTGGCAATTCTACGATTATTCGGGTCATCATATATAGTAGAGTAAGATTCTTTCTTTTTCGTTTTTCTCCCTCACCGTCGTGTCTCTCTCTCTCTCTCTCTCTCTCGCGGATGTGATATATAATTATTACATAATATTTTATCTCTACAAAGTAAATAATAAAATACTTTATCTAAATACACACACACACACACACATATATATATATATATATATATATATATATATATATATATATATATATATATATATATATTATACACATACATTATATACATTAGATTAATAAAACAAATGTACCAAAAAATATTACATGTTTCTAATCAAGTCCCCTTTAGAAATATTTTAATATCAAAGGAAAAAAAAAAAAAGTGGTACATATGAGCATTTTTATAGAAAAGAAAAAATTAGCACCCAACATTTTATAACGTAAATCTCTTGATCTTTTATAGCTTCTTAGTCCATCGACAAACGAGCCAATTTTGCATTTTTGCATAGAAAACACGACCTTATCGTCTTCGGCCTCATAGGAACGCTAATGAAGACTAACGACGAGCGTTAAAGTATCGATTCTCTATTCCATGTTGATAAGCAATTTATATCGAGCATTACCGGATATACTGGGATCGTAAAACCATCGTAAATGCCTATTATAAATTATTAAATTATCATAAATATTAGAAATGATTACATTATCGCTACACATTGTCAAGTACATACTCTACATTCTCATTCATTCGATTTAACGAGAAATCGATCGACATTATGCGCTTTAATTATTACTTTCTTTAGCGATTAAAGTTATTTTCGATTCCCATTTCAAAATCTTATTTTCTAAAGTATAATTTAATACATTAATTAATTATTATATAAATAGACATAGATAAAAAAAAAAAAAAAAAAAAAAAAAATTTGAGACGTACGATATACCGAAAAAGTGTAACGGGGTTGAAGTTAACGTATACTTGAGCGCAGAACGTGTGCTCAGAAAATCTACATGCAAATCATTTCCTCTGTCTACGCGTGTCACAAGCTCCGTTCGTCATAAAGGACTGACAGTCAGTGGTGGAGGGATGACGATTTTCGAATGCAAATGTATTTCGCCCGCAATCGAACGGACGTCAACATCGCTTTCGAGCAGTCATTTCTGACGGACGGTCGCCGGGTTTCTAAACTCCGCGGTGCAACCGCTAAATCCAGCCAATTAGAACGGATTAGAACGATAATGGTCACGACATGAATTACTGCCGCGTCAGGTACTGAAGGCTCCTAATGTCCTGGCGCCAAAATTATCCCTTCTCCATCAATTTATCGTTTGAGCGCATGAGAATATACTCTCTCTCTCTCTCTCTCTCTCTGCCTCCCTTTGCGTTAATATTATCCCAGTTAATACTTTCAGAAATATATCAATAAAATATAGAGAGCGGGACAAAAAGGGTGTAATACAATCCGCGGTGACATTAAAATACGCGGTGATTGCCGGTTCGTTTGCTGTAAATTTTCACGGCGACAGGATCAACTGCGCTTAACTGAATAAACTAGACGCGGTGCACCGAGTAGTAAATCGCTAACTCGACGTAAACGCCAAGTTTCAGTTACGCTTTTCTCGCGTTATTATTTGCTTTGGTTATCGTATTACAGATATTTGCGCTCTACAAAATGAACGTGTTTTACGCGCTGATTTTATCATAGACATTCCGGAATGTTTGGAATGAGAGTGCAATTTATTCAAGCTTTAACAAACCCTTCGTTACATATACTTTATTATGCGTTACGTTTCATCAAACGCCCGATGAAATGTAACGCCTTCGATATTTGCGGTATGCGAAACGTCTTTGACAATAGCGTTTGTAATCTGATACCTAAAAAAACATGATGAACCAAATATCAGTTACGATATGGTATTATAAAGCCACCTTGTGCTAAGTTTAACATGATCATCGATCAAGATTGTTTTTAAACATGAATCCTATTTAATTATATATTTTTAATCACAATAAAAATAAAATTTATAAAATGAAATAAGAGTGCAAATAATTCCTTTTTCTTTTTAGGTGAAGAAAGAAACAACATTTACGTTAGAAATTCTATTTTCGGGTAAAAAGTAAGTAGTTATATTACGAGCGGAAAAAGAGGGAAGGGATCTTGAGATGCACAACTACGTTACTGTCCCATTCCACGCAAAGTCACGAAAGTACGTTACACGTCGTAGGTTGAATCACTCGAGAATCCCCTACCGTCGCCTCACTGATTTTCCTCCATCAGGGATATCTCGAAAGCCTGAGAGAGTGGTGCGGTGATATTCAGAGTAATAAAAAAAAAAAAAGAAAAAAGAAAAAAAAAGAAAAAAATAAAAAGAAAAAGATAAATGAATATAAGTAAACCATATAGGCTACCAGAATAAGAAGGAAAAAAAAAATATTATAATGCCAACCAAATTTTCGGCATTCGGATCTTTCCTTTTTCCCTCTGTTTCATGCTTCGAATCACTGCGCGAAAACTTGCCAAGCTTGTTTAGTCCATTTTGAGTTTCTTCGCGTACAGGTGCCCCGACATTCCGGAATACCGGTAAGAACATGAAATAAAAAATCCGTTTTTCCTTGTTTTTTCTTCCGCCAAGTTTTCGCCCGAGTACTTTGTTTCCTCGCAAGCTCGCTCGCTCGCTCGCTCGCCGTCGCGTCATTCGAGACGTCGGACGACTAAACTCGCTGTAATTGAAAGAGATAGCGCGATCTATCTTCCTCGTAAAAAAATCAATCTTAACGACCCCGAGGAGAGTATGCGTTTCCCCGAGACACAGTGAAAACCCAACTTATAAATCATTCACACGCCCGTAACGTTTCTCCGCTTCGTAAGTAGGTAAATTCCATTACGAACGCCGAGCCGTTGCCGGTGCATCTCGTAAAAAAAAAAAAAAAAAAAAAAAAAACTCTTGCCGCGTATAAAATTTGACTGATGCTATTTTTTTTCCCCATCGCGTATTACCTCCGGCGCTGGCGTGCGCTGCCGTGAAGTTTCTCGTATGCTCGTGGAAAGACATATTTATCGCAAATACGCTCGGTCACGTATTTTCGCAAATATTTCGCCAGTATTTCGCGCACAAGATCGACACGAGATCGTTTGGAAAAAAAAATTTTTATTTCTGTTACCTGAGGTCGGAAAAATAAAATGTATACATATATGTATATATTTTTTTTAACCAATGAAACGATACTGTAACGATAACATACTCTACTAGATAACTGTAGATACGTTATCGATACTTGGTTTATCTCACGAGATTACAGAATTTCAAAAGCTGAACGATACCGAGATGTGCCCGTTTATGCCCGTTCACGAAAGGTCGAAACTTTGACTTGAACGACTGACAATGAGAATAGATACAATGTCGCATGCCCATGGGGCCTTGCAACGACTCGAGGCAGCCCTGCGGTCGAGAAGTCTGTCGTTTGCAGCTATACGCTCTGCAACAGCGTTTCTCAAAGCGCGAGGCAGCTTTGTATCTTGTATGAAAAACCTGCATACCTGACGTGCGTTTAATGCTAAACATAGTCGCCTGATTCTAATTTAACAAATATTATAATATATTACACGTTCCGTAAACGATTATTCTAAAAAGTCAGATTAAATGCGACTTTATAGATGAGAGCTGCTTTTAGCATTAATGTATTGAAGTAGCGGTACATGTAAACGCAATGAAATAAAAATAGATTAAAATAATTTATGTAATTTAACATTAACACATACGACAGCGAATAAAAATTATTTCAAATACAGATAAACAAATTTTTGTTTCATAAAAAATTGTTTTCAATAAAAAAAAAAAAAAAAAAAAAAATTAATAATCATTAAAGCTGAACGTAAAATATATGTATAATGTCAAGGCTCGCGTATCAAAATTGTTGGATTGCGTAAAAAGTTAAGGCGATCGCGTCTCCAGCTGTAATTACAAATTCTAGGGAAAACGAAACATTTCACGTGTGTCATAATGCATGGTATTAATTTCACAGTTCCACGATGTCAAAAGCAAAGCACCGGTCCTCCGAGACCGAGTATTTAAGCCACTCGTAGTGCGCACGCGAAAGTTAAAGGTACAGCTCCATTTACGAATGTTTTGTGACTGTTTTTGCACAAGAGAGCATCGCATACGTGTTCGGGCTGAGATTAAATACATCCACGGTGAGTGTCGTTAATGAAAAGCTGCGCGCAGCTGTAAGCCGCTGTCGACAGTTGGCTCGCACAATTTTTTACTCGCAAACGAACGTATAAAGTTCAGAGCAATATAGTAAAGTCTATAATTTCTCAAGTTTGCTTTGAAACTAATGAAAATTATATTCAGAGAGAATTTTACGTACCAGCTGTACCGACGTCACAATACTGACAGTTAGATCTGCCTCTCTCTCTAGTTTTGATTAATTAATTTTTTTTTTTCTTCCAATATGTCATGAAAAATAAGATTCTGATTTATAAAAGAGAATAATAACGAGTCGCAACGAAATAAACTTGTTTTAAGCGCATTCTTGTCCCAAACGCTTTTTAACTTCAGAGAGAAAGAGAGCCTCCGGTCGTTGAGAAACACTGTCTTATAACGCTGCACCTACAACAAACGGCCGGCGACCCCAGGCGCTCTTTGTCCTCTCGACTCCTTTCCACCCCTCCCTGGCCGTTCAGACCGGCAGCCCTCTCTTTTCTGCTTTTGTCCCGTCTCACTCTCACTATTTCTTCCAAGCATCGCGCGCCAGTATCTTGGACTCGTTCGACAGGAAACAGGCCGAGATTTCCGAGACAAAAAATGCATTCAGATCGACTGTTTCGATCTCAAAAAAGAAAAAAGAAAAAAAAAAAAAAAAAAAAAAAACGAAATTTTTTTCCACGACGGTTTTAATAGAAAAACGACTATTTCAATTATCTTATCTATTTCGTTTTTTTTTTTTTTTTCCGTCATTTTTTTATACTTGAAACCCCACTCAACACTCGCGACAAGTCATTTTTTTTTTACCATTAGATAACGATCCGAATTCTTTAATGCAAATATTTCGTTCCTTCGATGCTGAAATCCATAAATATAGAAATATAGAATGCTGTAGGCAAAAAAGAAACACGAAAGTTAATTCGCGCACGGTAAAGATAGTTAATAACCCAAGAGTGGTTTATACAACCAACGTAGTTGATATCGGCGAATAAGATGTACGTGTATTACGCTATAGTTAGAGCGGTTAATTGAATTTTCCAACTGACGTTTGGTAATTTTAGTTAACTATCCACGATATACACTGAAATATCAAACGCGAACAAGATCGCGGTGTCGATTTATGTTACGTGCACCGTTACATCGGGAGTCGGGAGTCGGGAGTCGGGAGTCGGGAGTCGGGAATCGGGACAGCGAGCGCTACTTCGGATCGAGAAATCGTCGATGATTCAAACGCGAGACGTGACTAACCATCTTGCGCTGTTTCATCGCCGAGAGGCACGCAGGAAACGGAACCCATTAAATTCGCAGAATATTTCGCGAACAATTATGAATTTCGGAGCTCTCTCATACCGCTCACTCTCCCATCTCCTTTATCCATCCTTCCGACTATGGCCAATTAAATCAGCATATCCGTGCATTAAATCCACGCTCAAGTCCTGTAAGGAATCTTAAGCCGCTAATCTGCGGACGTATTTAACCGAGAGAACGGTGCAATTTAGCGGTTGTCGCGTTCGGGTCGCCAAAGGAAGGATTTCGCGCATTGCTCGAATCTGTGATTGTGAGATGCTTCTATCGGCGAACAGACACCGCGACTTTATTCTTGTCGACGTCGTATCGCGTTCAACTTGACGTAGTAATTCGTTAACTGATAAAAGACTGATGACTTTCATTACTGACTCACGCGCCATGAATTGTATAAATATATCAATGTACTCTAATGAATAGCGTATATGAAAAACGAAACACGTGCATCACCTGATGTAAATAAAAAAAACAAAAAAACGTTATTATAATATAATTAAAAATAGATGATTTTCCTTAACGTTTTACTCCGATACAAGTTAATTACATCATCAAGCTGACCACGATAAATCGTTTCGTTATTTCAATTACTTGCCGGAACAAAAGCGACAGATATGAATACCATTCTCGGCACGTGAATCCATCTTGGCGAGAATCTACGCGCGGCACAATTTTCGAAGTCAGTCCGAACTTCCAACCGCGTGATTTCTATGTTTCCAAGATTTACACAGAGTAAGGGACTTTGGTGTGCCCTAAAATATGACCAAGTCTGTGAGATTGGTCGAAAAGTACGCAATCCCGCGCTCTCTTTCCCTCTCTTCCCTCTCTATCTCTTTCTCTCCCATCCTCTTCCGGCCGTCCGCTCGGCGACTATGGCTAACGTAATTCTAGAATCGGCCAAGCGTTTCCCCGCTATTTGCATAATCCCCACTGGATTGTACACTTGTTTACGTCTCACTCTATCTCTCTCACATACCTCACATTTACGATTTCCAACTGCTTCGAAATCGAGTTAAAACAGTGATTTGTGCAAATTTTTGATTCTCTTTTGATACTCTTAATATCGTGATAAACCTCCGTCTTGAAAATAATACAAGAATAAATTTTTTATTTTATTTATCTACAATTTTTTATAACATTTTTAATCCTATAAATACACGTTTTTTTTTTTTCTTCGCAATACCTATCACTCATCTTTATTCATGCTAATGTAAAAAGAGCAAAATGCTTACTGTGTACTTTTATTGTTTTTTTTTTTTAACAGGAATAAAAACCATCTTTATAGTATATATTTAAAATTATGTTACATTTTATACCAATATTATTTTTAATCGTTTCAAAATTGTGTTACATCTTATAGTAATATCATTCAGTTACTATATTCCAAACGAGATATTAATATCAGTATATAATAATATTATAGCAGTAAAGGAATGTATCGGATATTTTTAAAGAAAACTGTCACATCGTACTTCCAACTGAAACTCAGAAGACACGAAAAAGAATTCGAGATTTCAAGGAGAAAGTACAAAACTACCTGACAGTATTCAAGATCACGCCATCGAAGATGGTCGAAGGCCTCTCGAGTCGAATTCTCATGCAAAACGATGCTGATTGGCTGAATGAAGACGTTCACAGATAGATCTCGTGTCAATTAATATTAATAAAAGTCACACCGATCCTCATATATATGTATATGTATACGCGCACACACATACAGGCAGACAGATGGATATGGATCACGCTTGATCGTTCTCGGAGCGAATATGATCTCGCATGTATCATTTTTAATTCACCCGTCGAGCATAATAAATACGAAACCGATAATTTTTCGAGCGCAAGAGTACAGAAAAAAGTACGACAGCCTGCTGAACTCTCAATTCGATCGATAAGACAAAATAAGAACAATTGATGGTAATCGTCTAGCGACCTGAACAATTTTAGCGACATTGATCTATCTTTTACCTCTACTACCTGATAGTTTCTCCATTCTGGACATTAATTTTACAGTCCAATATTACAATAAACGCACGCTGTTAGGGTCAATTTTAATACATTCTTTTGGTTACGCACCGTTATCGCAGAAAATTACAGGTAAAATGTATGCCTAAATGGACGATATACCGGGTGTCCCAATCAATCCTCTGTGCGATTAACGTTTGTGATAATGCATTGATTTTTCTTCGACAAAATTTTTTTTTAAATTTCTCTTCAAAACTTTAGAAAGAGTAAAATTGCAGAATAACAAGATCTTATTTCGTCTCTCATTTTAAACTTTTAAGTTTAACTTTATTAAATTTTCACAACGCGAAAGGAATTAATCAAAGGTTAATCGCAAAGGTATTTAATGTCAATGAAAAATAAAAAACTTGTCTTGACAAATATACTTTCCCGTTATACTTTCGACGAAGAAATATCGACTACACATTGCGCAAAGATTTCACGTATGAAAAATGATCCGAGAGACGACCCTGCATGTGCTTTATATTTTCCGGTAGGATGCTACCGCGAAACACCGAGTCACGCGTATGAAGACAAAGACAACAAACAACCGGAATATCTTTCAAGGATTACGGGCGCGGATACAGCCGCATCTACGGGGGTAATAAAGCTGCAACACACATAGTACAAGAGACCCACCAGGGCCCCGAGAATCCTTCTTCTTCGTTACTCCTCGCTATACCGTGCGCGAGACTCCAAATCGTTTACGATGCTTTCCAGCAGTTCCAGGTTCCGGCTGCTGGAAGAAAGGCCGTTTCACTCGCCTTTACGACCTGGCACATCGTAACTTTTATCCAATTACCAATTTTGCCAATCGTCTCCTTCTCCTCCCCCCCACCCCCCTCCTCCCTCTTCCGCCAAAATTTCCACCCGTGAGTTACACGCTCGAGACGATCCAAATCGCTGCGACTTACAATTACCTTACTCGCGATACAGAAGAAATCGATAATGTGCTCGCAATTCCCATTTCTTCGACCGTCCCATTATGTGCGAACCTCCCGACCTCCCGACCTCTCCGATCTTCTAACCCTTTGTGTTTGAGACAGAATGAGATTCCACGAAGAAGTTTTCACGGAGAGAGACGTAAAATTTACCAACATTAGTGTTCAACATTTCCTATTAAAAACGCTTTAAAAATGCAATTTTTAATATCTTTAGAAAACAGTTCTTTATTCTATTCGTGCAGCACGATATCTTTCATACATTATTTGCGCGATACGACTTTCATGTAGAAGGGAAGGGACATGAAAGAATATTTTCAAGATATTACACAAGCAACTGAAACGGTCACCATATTATTAGTCGTATAACTCTGTTAGAAATCTAGAGAGAGATACCGAAATGTCACACTCGTGGCATTTTTCTAACTCTGATTTTATTACAACTATTTTATTTTTATTTATAAATATTAATTTTTATAAATAAACAGACTCTTTAATAACTTTACGCGGTGTATAATTTTTGCTTGAAAAATCATTTCTTACACATTTTTTCGCGACATTTGGAAAAAAATACTTGGCCACATATATATCAATTTACATATCATCTGTGTTACTAGTTAATCCTTATTCCGTACTGATGGATCATTTTTGTCTGTGATTTTTCTAACAACGTCATTTTCTCGAAAACAAAAATAATCATAAAATAATATATTTAAGTAAATTATTTTTCAAATTTATTATTTTAGTCTTTATGTAGAATGTTCAAAGAAGGTATATGTATTTTTTCAGATTTTTAAAAACACTTTTATACATATTAATAAACTTGGAAAGTACTATCGAAAATACGTTGACCCACCTGCACAGTTAGAAGGTGCCAAAAATAACAATATATGGAGTAAGGGTTAATTATATCGTAAAAAAAAAAATCTTAAGCTTCGATCATTTTCGTGAGACTCGCGCAGTTGGTTAGTTGAGAAAAGTCAGGAACATCTTACATCGCGTTGTAATTCACCGAGTTTGCCGCGACTCGCATCAATATGCCATGGCTCTGTCGGCAAACATCACGGGCATTAGGCGTGTCGGCTAAACTAATTCCGCGTTGGAGAATTTCAACGAGGAAAGACGAGACACACCTACAGCCGAGTAACTCCTTTCTTCGCTTCCCCTCGCAATAAGTCGCGCGTATCGCGTCACCTAATACGGCGGTAAACCATCTCGTTAAATCAAGAGAAACATCGAGAGCGCATCTCGAGAGGAACCCTCTGTTTACATAGTGCCTTTGTGCTCGTTTTCTACTTACTGGTAAACAAACGGCGACTGCGAATCAATTTCATCTCAATTCGCTCTCATTCATCGACTTTTTTATCAAGTCTATCAATGGATTCATTTAATTTTATGACACGTAAAAAAAAAAAAAAAAAAAAAAAAAAAAAAGATCTATGCGATCCGTCGATATTTTTATCCAACAATGAGCTGTTATACTGTATACGAGCTTGTCGCCTAAATCAACTTTTCATAGTTTTCTATTTGTAAATGACTTTTCTGTTTTTATCTCTTCTGTTTTCAATCTTTAATGAATGTTGAGTTAAATTTCTGCAATACCCAAATTAATTTTCAAATTTATTTGTCTCTTATTTGAATTTTCTGACTCTTTGTTTTTATAAGAGTGTGTAGCTCGAACTTAAACGCGCATACAACACTTTAATTATACATATATTTTTAAAAACGATCACAAATTATATGTAAAAAAAAAAAAAAAAGTTTATGGAAATTATATATTTCTACGTTGAAATAAAAATATTGTATAATTAAATTATTGTAAAAAAGTCTACAATAATTTTTTAATAACAAAAGAGGAATATATATATTGTGCAAAAGAGTTTTATTCGTAATATAAAATATTAATAAAAACCAATTCTTTGCAATCATATTTGAATGAACGAGCTTATTGTAATTCGAAAAAAAAAAAAATGTAAAATATATAGTTTTAAACATTCGATATCTATGACATTCAAATTTTATACCATTTTTGTAACAAATTTATAATTAACATAGTTTACAAGTATTTATAATTGTAATCTTTATAAATTTTATAATTTATCAAAAAGTAATGTAATAATATTTAAGTCAATTTTTTCCCTCAATTCTTGAAACAAACAGGTTGACGATTCGAGATCCGATTGCGGGGAAAAATTAGTAACTGCCGTTTGACGTTCATCGTCGTTCCTTCGAAATCGTGACGAGAAAATTTTTCGCCAAAACCTACATTTTTCTAGCGTCACGTGCGACCGAAACAACGTTATTCGCTCGAGTGCATCTTCTTTTAGCGTAAATCGCCTGGCGAGCAACTCTTTTTTTTTTTTTCTTTTTTTTATCTAGCTTGCATCCTAACAAGACTGATTTTTCTAGCAATTTTCCTACTTCTCTGCTCCCGTACATGTCGTTTACAAGATATGAGTCGCACATCTTGATTAATAAAATTGTAAGCGATTCAAACCAAAATCAGAAATAAATTGAAAGCGTGGAAGATGGTTATACAGTCGTTTAATGAAATTTATTATTATTATAATATGGGTTATTTTAAATCTGTGTGGTGTGTGGTAGGAAAATATCTAGGTTAAACGTTAACCCCGCATCGTATATGGTTACGTAAGCATTGCAAAGAGTCATTAACCGTACGCGGAAGTTTGCAGCTATTGCAATCGATTATCATTCGAAGATGTAAGTTACAATAATTGATATTCAAAATTAACGTAATGAAATTTTTTACTGGATGAACCAGAAAACATCCTTATTTACACCAATTAATTTCAATCAAGCTCTTAAAAATCATTTAAGTTTTGGAAACAACAGAAGCACAAATTTTCAGACTACTTTCTCGAATAATCTATATTTTTAGAGTATTTAAATAAATGAAAATTTAGATTCGTTAAATTAAATATTATGCTAAATATAAGATTAATTTTAAAAAATTGTCATCTAGTAAAAAAAAAAAAAAAAAATAAAATAATTAAATTAATTCACGTAATATGATTTGACATTATGAGATTATGTAATTATAAAGATATTTTGAATTGGGTAAAACAAAATATATTCCATTTGTATTTTTACTTTGCCCTACAAAAGAGTATTCTATATTTGTACCGTTTAATTACAGTGTAAAAATTGCAAAAGTTGCGTTATAAATATCGTAGTCAGTATCCAGATGAAACAAATTTCACTTATTGATTATTAATCTAGTAAAAGTCTGGCTAAATTTCCGATTGATTCGCGTTTCTTTCATTTCGCCTCTATTTGTTGTTCGACATTTTTATTTATCCGTTGAATAGACGGGATTGCTATTGTATTTACGAAAGTCGGAACACCGATGACGCTTCGGCGTGTTGTACATACACGATCAGGAAGGCGTCCATGGCGTTATACGCGTCCATGTTACTCTCACGAGAGCATGGTGCACGCAGTTAACACCGCCAGCTTCTTTACAGTACACGTTTTACCTTTCTTTCGTCTCAAACCCTAGTCGATCTAGCAACAATAGCGTGACCGCAAGCCCGCGAGAATACGTGGCTTCGTGGCTTCGTTTCAACGGTTCGTAAAATAAGTCGCAGAGCTGAGAGCTCAGAACGAGAGAGCTAGAGTTGCAGATCGCAGATCCCAGATCCCAGATCCCAGGTCCCAGGTCCCAGCCTAAGGCCCCGCTGTGAGAAACATCCCTTCCCTTTCCCCCCCCCCTCCTCCTCCCTCTCCTCGTGAGAGACACGTCCTTCGATGCACTAACACGCACGCGTGCTCTGCTCGCGCATGCGCGGTGAGCACGGATTTGAACACCGACGAAACACATCGACGCCGTCTTGTAACGAACGCGTATAACCTCGAGAAAGATATGCCTCACTCACCGAAAGTTCCGCAGAGTAGCAATTGGCAGGCGATGAAGGCAGGTAGCAGCGAGAGAAAAGGCCGCGATCTCGCCCCGGATCGTGCGATACATTTTCCCATCATCGTCGACAGTTTGTCCTTCTCCTCCGCCTTCCTTCGAAGAATCGTTCGGAGAAATCTTTGGACGTGGACGCGCGTATCACGCCGCGTCTATTGTCCTCTTCTTTGTGCCCGGTGTCCTTCTTTTTTTCGTCGGCCACGTCGCGCGCAATCAGTTTCAACGATCACTATACACCACCTGCACTCGCGCGTCTCATCGTGCTGTCCCCTCTAGGTATATTCTTTTTTTTTTTTTTTTTTTTTCCTTCTTTTTTTTTTCCTTTCGGAAAATCGGGTAAAACGAAACTAAACACACTCGGTCACACTCGCGTGGTATTCTATTCTCATGACGACGCGAACGTCCTCCGACGAACTCGCTGGCCGAATATGTCAAAGAAGACCGACACCGTGCAAACGCGCCTACTCGACTGAGGCCAGCTACAGCTACGGGAACGCGCTCGGCGCTCGTTTCCCTTCCCCCTCCCGTCTCCCGGCCGCTTGGAATCCTCCCCCTCCGCCCGTGCAACACCGTACCGCGCCGTGCGTACCCCCACTCACTTCACTCGATCGGCCTCGGCTCTCGCTCTCGGCTCTCGGCTGCTCCTCGCTCTATCCCTTCCCAACGGCACACAAACAGAGCTCGCCCCCACTATAGTCGATGCTACTTGTTGATCTTCGTTCAGGAACGCGCGACCACGCGTCGCGCCCGTTTCTTCTCCTGTCGACCTACAAAAAAATATCAAGTGCGATATTGTATATTTCTGTTTCCAAACAGCGTTCCAATTTATACAGCGTGTACATTATACGTCGTTACATTTTCAAGACGAATCTTGTGATCATTTTAAATGGGATTATTTTTACTTTCTTAATTCTTTAAAAATTCCCATTTTCTTGAAAGTTTCGATTAGGGTATTTTTGAGTTTTTTACATGTAGGATAATAAGAAAATTTCAATATGTAGAAATATATATATATATATATATATATATATATATATGACTACAGAAAAATGAGATCAATTCTTCCTTCTTCCCTTAAAGAGTTTGACAACAGTAGTCCGTTCATTTTTTCCACAAAAGACGACATATTTTAAAAGAAAAAAATGTTATTATTATCTCTAATAGTTAAAAAAAAGTTTTATTACGCGTTGTATAAAACGCATTTCCAAACATTTTTATGTGACTTGAAAATATTTTGCACAAGAGTAATCTATTTACATATATTCCAAACTGTATATGTGCAAAATATAAATCATGTATTATTGCACTTTAATAATTACACGAGCATATATGTAGCTTATCTCTTACGCATTGAAAATGAGAATAACATACACATCTCGTATTCTGCATATCGCTTGCAATTAAAATCCTCGTTTGCAATTTGTTAACACGTAATTATTCTAATAACAAAACATGAAAAATGTATCCATTGTAATAAGCAGCGCCCAAACATTACATAGACGCATCAAAATGTACATACCTATGTACTTTTGTACAATATAACTCGGATTGTTTCATACATTAACTTGTACAAGAGTGACGTATTACATCCCCTGATAACTACAAATTTTCTAATAAACGAAATAATTTTTCGAAAAAATTAATTATTATAAATGCGCATGTAATTTCTGTCAATTATCAAATTTATCATCTCATACACACACACACACACACACACACACACAGATTATTGTGATTTTTTCACAAGTATCATAAAGTATAGACTTTTCAATAAAGTATATACATTTTGAATTATGTATGTCATTTCTGGATAAAGATGACGCTTTAAATCATCATATTATTTTACACATGATTATACTGAATTGTTTTGCCACTCGCTGCAAATGAATTATTTGTATTCTTTTCTTACATTTTTTTATATTTACATACGCTATGATTGATGAATATTTAGTTCAGCTTACTTTGAATAAATTGAGAATAAATTCAACAATGCGCTTTTACGAATCTGTGGCAGTCTACTGACGAACCTTGATTTTATTTCATATGGAAAATACGCACGCCAGAGAACATGAAGTTTTCATAGATTGTGAAAATTATACTTTAAAGCGACATATATATCTCCAAAACCGTAAATGATCCCCACATAACTCAAACCGCACATGACTTGGAAGAGCGCATAATATACGTACATATATGCAAATCAATGTAACTCGTGCGAGAGATGTGAATGATTATCCATTTATCTTATTTTATTCATAAATGTTTTATACGTTAATTCAATTATTATTATTAATATTAGAGGAACAATTATTCAACATTATTCGCGCAGGCCAATTCGTGATATTCGTATCCAACCGTCGTATATTCCGGAATCTCAATTACAATCCGACCCCTTACATGAAAAGCAATATATACTGAAGATTCAACAGTCGTTGTAATTTGTGTGAGGCTTGATGTACAGAAATATATATATATATATATATATATATATATATATATATATATAATATACATATATATGTTATGCAAATTATATATTAAACATAGAATTGCAAGAGATATGCAAATATACAATTGTAAACAGAGGCTAAGTTTAATCGAAACGGTTAGTGAGTAAATGTGATATATTTTCCCATAATAAATATAATAATACTCAATTATATATAATAATGTATAACAAGAATGATATTATAATAATTATTAAATGAATAATATGTTTAATCTTGATTTGAAAAAGCGTGTGATATAATATTTTTGAAAAAATGCTTATTACATATCGGTTACTTTATATATTATATCAATTTACTCCATATACATGCATAATTACTTAAAACCATTTCAAATTTTACAAATGGATATCCCTAGTCCAACATTAATTGTGATGTCATAGGTCTCTCTCTCTCTCTCTCTCTCTCTCTCTCTCTCTCTCTCTCTCTCTCACACCCGCACATTTACCTACCAAACACGTACCACAAATACATACTACGCACACGTCTAATCTAAAGGAGCGGTTAATCCAACCATGGAAAATTGTCTTTGATTTGACTGGAAAGGTTGACGTGTACGTTCATTAATAATACGCAACATAGTGCTCGCTGCTACAGACCCGGAAACAGACATTGTTGCGAGAATAGATGCGCTGCTAATGACTCGGCCGACCATAGTCGTTTGTTGTCGCATGCAGTGCACGTTTATTCGCAACCAATTACCGTAATTATCGCGGTTTTCTATCAGATTAGAGGTTCGTCCGGCACTTTCGTTTCTTCCTTTCTCGTTTTTCACCCGGTTCGCGCGGAGGACCGAAAGAGCGAAAGAGCGAAAGAGCGAAAGAGCGAAAGACCAAAATACGGAGAATGCGCAGTTGACCCTTTGGACATTCTGCAAAATTCAATTCCGCGCGTTTCCTCGCGAGTCTCGCTGTACCAGCGTCCTTGCAATTAAACTTCTCAACAATCCGTTCGCGATCAATTAGAAGAACCGACGAAGACCGATTTAAGCGAATAATTTTCTCGAACGAAGATTGTTTACGGCGAAAATAACGAAATTAGATTTTGTCGCTCTCCGTCGTGTCTTCTTCTAAGAATTACGTCCTTTAATACGAGTGGGCGGACAGACCAAGCTGCTACAATGTCAGATTATGCAATTGACCCTTGCGGTTGTCTCGAATCTCAGAGCCGTGGTTATTTGAATCTCTTTGGGCATTGTCTAATTGAGTCTCTCAGCCCCCTAAATCGGATTCATTAAAAGCGACGATCACTGTGAGAATTCCCTAGGACCAAGTCCCTCTGTGACCCAATTGATAAGACAGATTATCCGGTAACAAATATATATATGTATACAATAAATAAAATTTAGTTAGTCGAGCGTAAATACAAGTGTGTTAAATAAATTATATAATTAAATCGATGCAATCAAATTTATTTTAGAGCGCTCGACTATTAATCGATGACAAACTAACTGGCTCGTAACGGTATTTCGGCAATGTCGAAAATTCCGCGAAGCATATTAATCATCATTATAACAACAAAACTCGTGTGTGTGTGTTGTTAGTTTGCAGCTTTTAATAATCGCAGCACTGGTACGGCTGTATACATACAATACTCAGCTCGTTGATCGCACGTGTCGCGTTTAATTATTCTTTACGAGGACACTTGCTTTCATTCGATATGGCTCATTGTTTCACATCTTTCGCGCATTTATTGTATGTACAACATCAATGTAAAGAACGATCGATAACGCATGAATTATATTGTTGCAACCTGATAAAGGAACTGCGAAACGAAAATAAATATTCTCAATATTTATACAATACTCGGTATAATATTTCTAGCATATATAACAGACTTTTCTCTTAACGCACGAGAATAATAATATATCACGTGAATAAATATGAATATCTTGTGACTTTGTTTCACAATCAAATATATATATCACGCGATAAAGGGATTTTATTAGATAAGGAAATTAAACGCTATTTTATCTTGTGAAATGCTTTTAAGAAATTTCTTCTTTTAAGGATATGTGTTTACTTGTTGTGTAGTGAGATCGCGTATAGTTTTAACACAAAAGTAATCTTTTCCTACATGGTTAGGATATAACATCTTTTTTTTTTTAAGAGTGGTATAAAAACTGTCCCTCTCTCTCATTTTCTCTCATACAATTAGTGATTGGAGAGATTAGTTTCAAGTAGAAATTTCGTCATTTATATCAACGCGAAAAGTTGTCTGATTTTTTTTAACAGCCAAACTGCGTTGTGAGCCAGAAAACTTTTGAAATGTTCTCTCAATGATAAAAGAGGTGCACATTTTAGGAGAATTAGCGGATTACGCACACTGCATACGAAACGTAACTTTTCCGTCGAGCGGCAAGTAATAGCCTTGAATTTCACGTTAAATAGAACGTGCACGGTGCAACGAGTTATAATACATCGTTTTCGCGCCTGTTAATTGCCGCGTTCTCATGGAATTATAATTAATTTCATTTAACTATCCGTTAAATCATCGTCGCGCATACGAATATGAAGAGAAATGCGTCACAACACCCATATCGAAATTATTTCAAGCGGAAAACGGCTTACACCTGTGTAATCAAAAGAGAAAAGGAAACAAAAAAAATATATATACAGTTATGTCGAAGGACAGGCTGCCAGGCGGACAACAATTTTCGATACATACTAACGTTTGTTGCACGAACCACTTGTGCAGCAATTGTCCCAGTTGCTCGTCAGGTACTGGAGAAGCTTTTTGTCAATTTCACGTACACCGGCGTTACATTTACACTCGTCATCAATGTGCCGCGAATTCAACAAACAATCAAACATTTCAAAAATATATTTCATTTTCCGTCAAATGAATTAATAATCGATCTTTGTGCCGCTTACGTAATGCATTTAACGATTTCGATCGTGCTTGATAAATTTTATAATTTGTTTTCATTTTTTCACGATTTTTCACGATTAATAATTCAATGTGCTCTCAATGACATTATAATAACAAATGATTATAAAAAATCTTTTTTTCCTTAGTTTTAGTTGTATTAAAAATGATCAATAATTTAAAGAGAAAGAAAGAAAGAGAGAGAGAGAGAGAGGGAGAGATAAATTATATTATTATGCAAATTTAAAATATGAGATTTGCACAAGATTTTTGTAGAAATGTCGAAAGCCATTACATGTACGTCGGAATTCTAACATTTAATATATTGTAATTTGCATAGGATTACTATAATGCATAAGTAATGCGAATGTAATTTGTTAATCGCGATGCTGAAGAGAATCGAAATATTCCACGAATTTCTCTCGATCGACAGTACCTGTACGTGTGTATGTATGCATGTATGGATGATGCCGCAGGCGCATTCATTGTAACATTGACGTGAAATTGCAGTTCATATCTCAATGCCCTCACGTAAATATGTAACAAAGTATAATCTCATGCTTGTGATATTTGCTTAACATATTTGTTATTTATTTTTCAACACGTTCTCATTATAATCAAATTTTATTGGCCTTGATTGTAATAATAGCACTTACATTTTACAATGCTATCATTTTCAAACGATAAAATCTATACTGTGAAATGCACAGATAACAATTTACACTTTTCATAAAAATAATCAAATGGCATTTCATTACAATTAAATACTCTTCTCTTCCATTCTTTTACGACACTAATGTTTTCGCTATTTGTTATACGATAATTGAACATAAAAGAGGAAAGCTTTCTGTATATAATTTCATGACGTTTATATATATATATATATATATATATATATATAAACATGACACACACTGTAAAACTGTACTACTATAGTATATGTAAAACATATATTTAAAACAAATTTATTGCTGATAAAAACACACATGTATTAAAGTTGAGAAATCCTCCCCAAGTTTAATAATCCTCCTTATAAAAATGGGGACAATCATATTATACATAATTGCACTTTATCAGATAAACTTACAATTTTTAATATCGAATAGTAACAGAATTGAGTTAATAGTATATATGTATTATATATTATTAACTCAATTCCGTATAATAAATATGCCATTTCAAATGTCAACTATTTTAGTACTAAGATAATTATTTTGTTTACAAAAGTAATATTATCAGAAAATGAGTAACTAATATACATATAATACATATACATATATTATTAACTGAATTTCTGATAACATTATTTTTGTAAAACAATTTCCTTAGTACGTTTGACATTTGAAAAGACATACTTATTATACGGATATTCGCACATCATCATCTAGATTGTAAAGGAAAGACGGAGATCCTTAGATATGAATTAGCGTATTGAGTGATCAAGCACAATTTATGATATAGCTGCGCCATATATAGGGATACATTTTAATGTTCATAATAACGTTTACACAACACATAATTCACATGTTATTATAATATACATCGAAAACGATATTACATCGATTGATATAAAAATCATAATCTATATATTATTGCGTATACATAGTTGTATATATATATATATATATATATATATATATATATATATATATATATATATATATATACACATACAATATACATCGTGCATCGCACTCTCCCGCTTATCAGATCGTGGTGTTACATTTGCTATAAATAATCATACAGTATACAACATCGTAACCATAAATAACAATTTGCGTTGTTTATCGTTGCAACATCTCACAGCGCAGCACATTTTGTAACACGTAGACGAAGAAACGATTTAAAGCTGATGCCGTAACGTTATCTTGACGAAATCGCATGTAACGTAAACGAGTCTCTATTCCTGATACATACATCGCAGCTCGCGCAAATTCTGCTTAAAGAAGTGAATTTCGGTATATCGCGAGTATGTTTCATTAAATGTTGCCATCGATTCATCAAATTCGTCGGTCAGATAGTTTTAAATAGAGATAACAGATAACGCTACGTCGAGTCGAGCCGAGCCGAGCCGAGCCACGATTCGCGGTTCGGTTCGATTCGATAGCTGTGTTCAGGCACAGAAATCAATAACGCCACAATCGAATTAAGGGAAAGCCTTTTCGATGCGCTGCTACCGATCGAAAGGAATAATTGACGCGAATATTAAGATTGGTCATCAAGTCGGCCTCGATAATAAGCCGCGCCTTTTTATGCCGCGCGAATGATAAAGTATAATCCCCGCGAGAGAGAGAGAGAAAGAGAGAGAGAGAGAGAGAGAGAGAGAGAGAGAGAGAGAGAGAGAGAGAGAGAGAGAGAGAGAGAGAGAGAGAGAGAGAGAGAGAGAGAGAGAGAGAGAGAGAGAGAGAGAGAGAGAGAGAGAGAGAGAGAGAGAGAGAGAGAGAGAGAGAGAGAGAATGTGTTCACCCATTACTGGCAGAAAAGAAATTAGAAAGATAATAGCGTATGCCATCGCGACAGTAATAAAATTCCCATAGCGTTCCGCTATTGCTTTTTTTTTTTTCATTTTGGAATTCTTTATAAATGATGTTTATGTAAAAAATGCGAACGTGTAGCGTCACGCGTCGCAATATCAATCTACTCATCTACGTGTCTCTATTTCAACCAACGTGTCTAGCACGTGCGTGATCAAATTAATTGGAAATTTATCTAGACAATATAAACGAAAGTCGACGATATGTGAACGATATTATTTACGGATCTCTCATAAAATAGGTCGCCGTACGGCAATATAGATGATATATTAGCTAGGTGCAACAATACATCATCGTACATAATTGCAATTTCCTTTATCATGTTCTTGCCAATTTCTATTTTTTTTTTTTTTTTAATTTTCTATTGTTCGACAAAATTGCAGAAAAGGGTAATCGCGTTTTAATCGAAGATAATGCAAGTTATGTCAAACTATGACATACACTTACGCGATATATACTTAACAAAGTAATACGTTTAATACACAATATGATAATAAAACACATGTAAATTACAAAAAAAAAATTACTCGAAAACAGTTAAATTTGTGACAACTGCTAAAATATTTACAAAGATTAAAACAATAATTAATAAAAAAATAATATTGATACATCGCATTCTTCTAGGATATGTGTAGCGGTTCTTTTCATACTATAATTGCACGCTATAATGTTCATTATAATAATTTCCTAATGACGCTTCAACCACTATAACGACTGCACGAATTACGACATCGAAAAACAGGCGGTCAGGCTATTCAAGTCGTAATGCATTTTCTGGCAGTAGAGTCCGGCGGATGGCACGGCCGAGCGTTTCGTTGCCGTAAATTACATTCGGAAGCGGTTCCGGACCTATTTTGATTTGCATATGGGGACCGCAATGTGCCATCGAATGGTCCGCAAGCACTATTTGCCGCAGTGCACAATTCGCCGACACCGTGCTAACTAATCGCGAAAGCGCTTGTCTGTGTTCGCATATCATTATTTTAATACTACATGTGCACGAAACAGAGATCTTAATGGAATCTATTCCAATTTTAAATTTCCGATTAGAAAAAAAAAAAAAAAGAAAAAAAAAAACACAAAAAAACGTGCTCGATCGAAACATGTCAATTTGGGTGGACAGCACGATGCGTCGCGGTATCGTGATCGCGCATCGTACGCGTCGATCATCGATGAAACGCCGTTGACGTATAAATCCTGCACGCTTATCTTTCCATTTTCCGCGCAAGCACAGAGGCAAGTTAAATAGATGTGCCATTGTTCACCACGATGTGACCTCCGTGATAAATTCGCGAGTTTAGTTAAACTTTTTGTCACTATCGTGCTCTTTTCTACACAATCAAACTTATTTCAAGAATATAAAACGTTCACATCTACCTTTTTTTTTTTTTTCTAGAATATTACGTTTATTAACATACAGTATCGGACAAAATGTGACGTTTAAAATAAAAATATAGATATTCCAGCATAATCCTTGAAACACAAGCTGTTTATAGTGAATAATATACGGGATAAATATCGGTAAATTATTGTTAACCATTTATTACAACTGCTGAATGTGTTTGAAAATTTTTCATTAATTCATAACGCAGAGTTTCTCTAATTGTAAACGTATTATCAAAGCGAATATTTAAATGAAAAATATTTAAATTGGAAATATTTCGAATAGATAGCGAACGATAGAGTAATGCGAACAAAAAGAAAAAAAAAATAATAAAAGCGAATTGTATAAGCAAAATTATAAATGTTTGCTCGATGAAAACTCAAGTTGAAGTAACCCGATCGTATAGTGCCACAACGCGAATATCAGACTCAGTCTCTCGAGGGATACACACACGCACACGCACACGCACCCCCCCCCCCCCACACACACACACACACTATTTCTATCCCTTCAGCATATGTATCCACATCGAGAGCGCAGTGTCCCCAATCCGGGGTGCATAGGTAAGCGCTTTCAGTTAAACAACTTTCCAAATTAGACCAGCGGGCAAGTTAGTTGTAGGGGGAAGAACCGGGCTAATGAGACACGGCTAAACTCAGCATGACCAATCCCATAATTATAGACTGTAATTGACTATAGTTCGACACTCGTTGTGCTTCGTGCATACCTATGAGATCATCTCGGACATAGCTCGGCACAAGTCCGTTCTCGTATCTCTGTGACGTTTGTGTTTGTTTTCCTTTTCCTAAGCCGTGCCGCATGAAGGACATATATCGATAACGTAACTTTGTTCCCAAAGGAATTATATGTACGTATATCGACAATGTATAACTTTGCTATCTCCATCTGCTAAAACTTTTTAGCTTCATATTTTAGCGATTCAGTAAGTAATCTTCATTTCTCAGAAATCCATTTTCGTAAGTTTGTACGTGTAAGTTAATCGATCTATTACGTAGCGAATCCAATAACGGATAAAATATCATTACATCACATATTTTGAGACGTAATAATGTTACGTATATTAAGTCGATAATATTTTTCCTATGTGCATTTTTGCTCTAATTGATATATTTGCTCTATTTATAAATTATAATAGGGTTTCGAGTATATAAATATCTAGTTAGATGTGCTAATATATTTATAACATTTTGTTCTCTTTTACGCAACTGTGTATTCATCTTCCGTATCTCGTTTTTAATCATTATTTTTGTCGACATTTCGTTATATGAAAAATATCAAACTACGCTACATTTAGTTGTATACACATCTATACAGTTATTATTCGCTATTATTTTCAATATTCGTATAACAGAGAGAGAGAGAGAGAGAGAGAGAGAGAGAGAGAGAGAGAGAGAGAGAGCGGCGCGCACATTCAATTTATTTTCAAGCGATGATAAGTTCCTTGATGATAAAACTCTTAAAACATAAGATGCAATGCAATCAGTTTGTTTGATCGCCATATCTTTTATTTTATTCTTCTTCATCGCGAGAACAATTAGAGAAATGACGAAAGACATTGAGTAATCTTGCGATACGATGCGGATAATAAAAGTAGCGCAAAGTTTACTATAAAAACTCCATCACTGTCCGCGGTAACGATGCTCGAGCCTTATACTTTGTCGAGCGAATTATGATTTATGGATAGCACTATGGGGTGACCGCACGGGATGCCTTGCGACGCGTCAAACAAATTCCCTTCGGGATTCTCCATTTATTCCGCGTTATACACGTGCGACTACCGGTTTTCATCCCGGCTTTATACACATGTACTCGCATTACGTACACAAAGAATCACGAGGATATGTCGCGTCGCATATGTAAAAAGTATATAACATATCTGTTTTTTTATACATATATCGCATAAAATCTCTCGAAATGTATTTTATAGTTTGAAAAAACAACTAGCATATCACGGCTTTTCAAAACACAAAAAGAGAGAGAGAGAGAGAGAGAGAGAGAGAGAGAGAGAAAGAGAAAGAAAATAACTTATGTATCAGAGTCTTTGCGCCAAAATTTAATTGATACCTGAAAAATTGAGTTGGATACGTGCAAAATTCTTCTCAATCTATATATTTCACGTATAAAATGTCACTTTTTGATTAAAGTAATAATCTTTCTGATTATAACGTGTGAATTGTGTTAATACAATCACAGATGGTTATTATCTGAAAATACTAAAGCTCTTTAAATCTTTTAAAGAAATTCATACAATTTAATACATATCTAACGGAAATATATAATATTAATGTATACGTCATACGTGTTCCTTTAGGATAATACAATGTTTAAAAAAATGTGCAAAAATTTCGGACATTCCGGAATAAGTTTGAATTAAAACAATGTTTGTCATATAATTTTCGGCAAACAATTTGTGAATGTCAAAGAACAAAATCTATGATTACAGTAATTTACAGGTGATGGAGATATAATCGATGACAATTTTTGCGTTAAATCATATTTTCTCATATTTTTCTGTTCGTTTATCGGAAAATTCTCTTGAGGTGTTCCATCCATTTTCCTGTCGCCGATAAATTTAACTGACTGCTCGCAATTTGTGCCAAAGAATAAAAGCCACCAAATATGTTGGATTAAAAAACAAGATTTCTTATCGGTAGTTTAGTAAATGTATTCTAAGCAGCGCATTTTTCCTGATAAATGTCTGTTTAGCGCGATAATAATATCGTATAGGTGTATCTTGGATAATGTTTCTTCAGTATTATATTTTATAATTTAGTATATTGCGTTGTAATGAGATGCAATTAGCAAAAAATTAAAATAATTCTTCAAATTATGATATCGTGTAAAAGTGTGAAGAATATTTTCTAAAATCTATTATAGTGAGAGACTATAATTTTCAATTTTCGATTAACGATAATATGCGTTCTCATTTCGAATTATGTAATAATACATATATTTAAATACAATAATACCAAAAGTATATTCGTGCAAGCAAGGGTGCAAGCAATTCGATGACAAAAATTAAAAATGTGCCTTACAACTTACTAATTACTTAGGCTTATATCAAAAGTCCGAAATTGTAACTTTATTCGGACGAATGAATCTTAATGGAAATCTCGTTTAAAAATAACAATTATGGATTTACAATACCTAGGTTGGCGTGAACTTCAAAGACGATACAACCATTGCTTTTTAACCATTAAGGGGAAAAAATGTCTTTATAGAGACTAGTTCTTTGAAGAAGCGAAATGAGAGAACCTGGGCTTCGCGTTTCAAACTGCTTTCAGTATGCCGTTTATTTAGAACCGTGCTTGCATGTGTAGAAAATTCAATTCTCTATCTCGCGTTCTTTCTCTTGATCTCCTTCTCTCGACTCTTCTCTCGCTTTGTTGCTTTGTCACTTTGTCTCGGTGTCGCACATTCGTTCCTAGTCTAACGCGGAAAAAGACGTCTGATACGGACATTATCTCTCGGAAAATAAATTGCATTCGATGCTGCGGGTTTTACTTCGTTCGTTTGAGGAGCAAGATATCGCAAGCCGCTTTCACAAATCCAAACGATAACGAATTTCGAAAAATTAGTAGAATATAATACCCGTACCTCTCCCAAATAATGCACGACGAGACATACAACAATCTAAATGAAACGAGAATAAAGGCAATTTGAAAAATAAACATTTAGAAATAGACAATAACTATTTTTCAACTTTTGCGTAATTATTTTGAAAAATTTAAAAGATTTTAGTATAGAACTTGTTGTCTGGTTTTATATCCCGCGATATAACTAATAAATTTTTCATTTTATATCTGTATTATATCATACAACTCTCACACGGAATTTTTAACTAGCTGTTAAATACACCATAGAGATTACGAAATTATTATACTGTTATTATCATTTATAGCGACAAAAATGCATTGTAACAGGCAAATAAAGTATTTTATCATAACTTGTTCTCTTGAATAGAAGGAGAAATATTTTCGTAAATTATATATGTACATAAATTATATCGTATATTATAAAGGTATAATATGTAGATAGCGGATGTGTCTGTATGCAACGATAATATATGTACGCAATAAAAATAATCAAAAATAATCACACACACAGTTTATCAAAAGAGAAATATAAAACGTATTATCATAACTATTCCCATGTAGAAAACTAGATACATTATATAAACTATTAAAATTATGCCAACAATATTCGATAGAAACATAGAGGCTGTCCTCGTTTCGTATCATCCTTCCCACGTGTCATCCACTTCATTCAGACAAACTTTTGAAAGGGCAAATGGAACTAGAAGTTTCAATTAGCCGGAAATTTTGTTAACTGATTATTTGCCCGAAAGTTTTCAACTGACACGTTCATTTATAATTAATTGGCAAAAATAAACTTGGAAATTAGTCATTTTTACTTAAGCACTGCGAGCTAAATAGCATAAATATTAATATATATTGCTCACGAATTACTTCGAAATGTACATCACGGGAAAAAATATTATAGTTAAAAATTACAATATAATTTTTGTAACAATAAAACATATTAATATATACAAGAAAAACTCAACAGTATTATACATATATACACATATTATACTTTACAAAGCAGTATTTTCCAATTAAAAAATTTTTAAGTACTAATGTTAAAAAAATTTGATTCTTTTTCACATTTTATTAAACTATATACATATTTATTTTAAAATTGATTAACCGCACAATGGCACATTGCCGACTGTAAAAACTGTAACAGATAATTTACAAATTGAAATTTTAAACAATGTCTTCAAAGCAATTTAATAATTTATAATTGGATCTCGAGCTGTATCTTTGGATGAAGTGCATAATTTATTTTCTGTAATATATATTTGTGATTGATTTACATTTATATTTTACCTAAGTTTAATATCGTTATTTTTATTTTTCGGAAAATGTTGAATTTTTTACACAAAAGTATCTATATTGAAGTATATTATGAAATAAGTATATTTTTACCGGAGTACTCTATCGATAAACAGAGAAACGAGGCACACATTTGTCACGTTGCGTGTTTGAATGTATTCGCAATAATTTGCATTCGTGGACAGAAACATGCATGAGTCTTTTTGCTTCTTAGATCGAGTTTGTCGGAAAACTCGTTCGAGGAATATTCTTGCAGGAAATTTCGCTCGTTTTCTTATACTCGTTCGTCTAAATCATGACGCGAATACACGCACGCACGTACGCACAAGAGATCGAAACTTCCGCAGAAGATGTACGGAAAAAGATATGGCAAAAGAGAATAGTCCCTAATCGAGAAAAAATCTCTATCATTACACGTCGGAAATAAAAAAAAACTCTCAAAGAATTTTTTCTGGATTTTTTTATCAATAATTATACATATATATATATATATATATATATATATATATATATACATATTAGTTTAAATTTTTCTTTGACATAGATATTTTCACAGCAAAACTTATTCAAAGAGGGATAAACAATCTGTTAAATTTCAATGGAATAATTCGAATTAAAGATCTTTTATAAATTAAGCGTCAGACCTTTTCCTATTGCTATTCTCGTCAATAAAAGGAAAAAATGTCTTATATATAAATAATTACGCAGTTATATCTCTTAAATGCTTTTAAATTAATATAAATAACTATTAATATAGCTATAAAACACATAAATTAAAAATTCTGAGATAGTAAAATAATTGAAGAGTAATTTTTCAATAAAATGTTATAAAAATTTGTAAAAAATTGCTTGCGTGCTTTCCTGCGTATGTATTGCTCGCGTAAAACTGCAATTTTTATATTATACATATTTTTTTATATACTACCAAAGTTTTCACATATAGTATATTATATATCGTCGTACATATATAGTATATATCTCGAAGAATGTTGATGTGTCTTTCTACTATATATATCAATCTAGAAATTATTGGAATTTTATAACGTGTGGAAATTTGCTCAAATATGCTATGTGTCTTTTATTAAAATCAATCTTTTTTCTGAAAATAATAAATCGAAAAGAAAGTTTCGAATTAAATCTTTTTCTCTCTAATAAGAAAAAACATATTTTAAGTTACTTGAGAACTTTTTTTTAATATCAATGACATTTCTTGACAAAAATAATCCACGAATTTTTTATTGTTGTCAATATATATTTTACATTTATTTTTAATGGCATATTTATGAATATCATGTACTTGTACATTTACATGCACATGTAAATGTACATGTAAATCTCATTTGACAGAAAATTCATATCTACACGAGCAAATTAATTTAGTGAAAAATTCTGTAATATTTAACAGTGTGTGTTACATGAGCTGAATATCAATATTCACCACGATATTTTCGGATCATTGAGCAAAGTTGTCGAATTTATTATTCAAAAAGGCTTTTACCAAAAAATTATACGCGCGTCGTTAAAACGTGGTTTTGTGAAATTTGCACTTACATTCGAGTTGCTAAAAACATAAATTTATTTCTCGATAATATATCAATTATTATTAGTATGTTCCTTCAGTTATACAATGTCTAATTTAATTTACATATCTAGTTACTTTTTCTTAAATCGAAAAGAATATTTAAAAAATACTTAATTAAATAACAACTTATATCTCTGATATATCGATATCTTTTTTTGCGTTTCCCTTGAAATATATATATTAAATAGAAATATTGATTTGTGTGAAATTTGACAATATATTGACTTATAAAATAATTTTAATATATATTTAATATAATATGTATATATATATATATATATATATATATATATATATATATAATATACATACACATATTATATATTAAATATATATTAAAATTATTTTACAAGTCAATATATCGTCAAATCTCACACAAATCGATATTTCTATTTAATCTTTAAAACATAAAACCCCACATGACATATTAAAAAATATTAAAAAAATATGTTTCCATTTCTTTAGTCTAAAATAGATATCTCAATTATTTAGAAGAAAAATTATTTTTAAATTTAATATATTATCAGTATTGATAATAGATATTAAACAATTTAATAATTAATATTTTAATGTGCAACATTTTTGTATTTAATATTAAATTAAATTGAAAAATTTGCAAACTAAATATATAATATTTAATTATTTTAATTAATTTTATTAAATGTATAATAAATTTGCATTAATCGCTATGTATATAATAAATTTTAACGCGTTTTTATTAGCAACATAATAACTTATTGTTAGTCAAGAACATATATATATCTCAATGATAATATTATTACATATATCAATATTATATATATCATAGCTTAATATTATTACGCTATCAATATTATCCATTTAAATTATCAATTTCGTTGACGGAATCGTATAGTAGTTATATACATAGATCACTGGTTATTAAGTTGAGGCGGACGTGTATGTGTGTGTGTGTGTGTGTGTGTGTATTCAAATAGAATATCCTTTCATAAATAATACATTCATCGATTTCGTTTTTTGTTTTTCTCACAGATTATATCGAGATAATTGATTTTTATTAATAAAATACTAATTGAAGATACATAACATTTTAACTTGTTTGAATACAGCATATATATATTACTTTGCTTTATATTACACATCTTTTTCAACTATATTTATATTGACAAGATCCATGTATGTGCATTTATAAAAAAGAAAAAAAGATAAAAATTTTCCAAAACTTATTCCGCGTGTGCAATGATTTTAGTACAGATGAACAATCGAGTTATTGTATACTAAAGTAGAGTGGAATGGATTATATGCATTCGATCGTTCAAGCAGTATTTGGCAAACATCAAAATATCAATATACGAAATGAAAAGAAAACAATTTACCTTGACTACCAGTGAAAGTCCTTGGCGCCAAGTCAACATACCCTGGTCGCACTGAAACGGATGCAAATTCGGATGCAAAAGTTAATATCCATTTGTCGGTACGCGTGTCCCGAATCGACCGTGATAAATGCACATCGATACGCCGAATCTATTATATATATATATATATATATATATATATACTTATACTTGTTAGCGATTCTACGAAATACGAAACCAATCGACGCTCGACGCACGATACACAGCTACGTTTGAATATCATACTGATTGCGCCATCTTACATCAGCGAAGCGAAATGAATCAAATGTGACGTCATGACTGTCGCGGAAACATAAAAATACTTAGACGGAGCTTTAGCTTGCCAATATCCGACAGCCAATAGAAAAGCTTGTTTTCTAGTGATTATAGTATAGTGATTATATTTTCTACTGGATACACACAACGAACCATTTTGACTATATAATCAATTTAATATACGTAATATATATAAATAATCTAATATATATATATATATATATATGTATATTACTTATGTATAATACATAAATGTATATTGCTTTGAAATTTAATGTAGCTGTTACAATTAATTACTATAATAGTTAAGTCGTTTCAATCATATCACAAAAGTTAATAATTAATATAAACATTAATAATAATAATAAGTGAGTTTATATTATTTACATTATTTACATTATGTAATGTGTACATATATAGTTTTGAATTAAAGAATTATTTGTAAAATAATAGCCTAATAATAAATAATATAAATAATATTAAATAATATAAAAGAATTTGAAAAAATGTAGCTGATGATTTGTATTTCGCGCCCAAAATGCGAGTGACCAAAAAGACGGACACGGTGTGAATTTATGGAGCTCCATCTATGTATCGTATCGTATCGTATGCATCCATGCGCGGAGACGTTCCTAACCTACGACACTTTCGGTGTGTCATTGACACCGCATACATATATAAACATATTCCGAAGGTGGTTAGGAAAGAAAACTGTGGAAGGATGTTTATAGTGACGAAAGAGATTGACAGCGAGAATATTAGTAAATTGTGCCGCACATGCTTGAGGGAAGACGGCGACAAAATGGTATGCTTATTCGTGGGACCGGCTGGTTCGTCGCTCGCCGCCAAATTACGATCGCTTTCTTGCTTGGAGGTAAGCAACAATAATATTAGACATTTTTTGTCTTTTCAACTTTGTGTTGAATGTAAAAGCTGTATGCGTTTTGGGTACTCGTAGGTTTGGCAAGGAGATGGTTTGCCGGAAAAGATGTGCGATCGTTGTGTCACCAGAGCGGAATCGGCTCTTTTATACAGAGAGCAATGTCGTGCAGCAGACAGAGCTTTGCGACAAGCAGCGTTGAAGGTATCAGCTCAAATTATAATATGTATACGAATGTACAAGTCGTAATGTATTAAATTACATTAAATTATATATATAAAATATTACAATCGAATATATTTAAATCAGGTATCTGGCTTAACATCGTACACTACTGTTTCTGGATGCAAACTCTATCAAAATCAACAAAATCAAGGTTTTATACCCGTGCAAAACTCTCACAAGACATTAAAGTGTATGGAATGCGGTGCTGTGTTTACCAATTACCAAGAACTCTGCGCCCACAATCGACTGCACTTGCCCTTTATGCAGGATAACATACCTATGCAACACATGCACATTGTGGAATCTCAAAATTCGTATCTCAATTTTACTCATGTCGGTTCAAATTTTGTCAATGATAGTAATATAAATATGCAATTATCTCCATCAGTCAGATCAAATATGATGCATGCTATGTCATTGAACGAAGAAAATTCGAGTCGGGCCGCTTGTGCCTTGCATTGTTCTTTGTGCAATCATACTTTTACCAATAGGAGACAATTAATAAGTCATAATATAACGCATAGTACGGAGAATGTCGATATATCGTGCGATAATGAAAATATAGAGATATGTGAAAATTCTAATCATATTCCACAAAATTTAAGTTACGAAAGGTCCATTCATTCCGTTGATAATCCCATTCAGAATCTATCGTATCAAAGATCTACCGTGGATGATAATGATGGGATGCAAAATATAAATTTTCCAGAAAATATCGACTTGGATGGCGTTCAAGAGAGTAGTTCGGAGCGTATACAAAATGTAACGATACATTCTGAAAATAACGTATCAATTACGGAAAACTTGAGATATATAAAAGCAGCTGAAAAAGATAGACAACTTGTAATCGAATATCACGGATGTTCAACTGATAATAGTTATAAACAATCCGATATAAAAAGCACGGAAGATGTTCACGCGAAGAAGCACCAGTGTGAAGTATGTTTGAAACAATTTTCTCAAAAATCTAAATTATTTGCTCATCAATTATCTCACTCTGGCCAACAACCGTTCAAATGCCTGAGTTGTGGCAAATCTTACGCATCAAAGAGCAAACTCAATGCACACATGAGATTACACACCAAAACCAATGTGCATCAATGTAAGGTATGCGATAAAATATTTCCATATCCGTCGTATTTAGAAGAACACATAAAGGTACATAATAAAAGTGATAACGATAGGCCACGGAGCAAAGAATTTGAATGTAGCGTTTGTAATAAACGTTTTCAACTTTTAAAGAACTTGAAAGCTCACGAAAGACTTCATACTGGAAAGGGTTTAGTGCAATGTGAGATTTGTGATAAAAAATTTAGTCAAAATTATAATTTAAAAATGCATCTACGAACGCACAAGACATCGAGGGTGCACAAATGCGAATATTGCGACAAACGTTTTGTACAGAAAGGTAATTTAGTTGAACATTTACGAATTCACACTAAAATGAAGCCTTTCGTGTGTAAATTATGCGGTAAGAGATTTGCGCAATCGAGTCATCTTAAAAGTCATGAAGCCTCCCACGGCGCCTTACGACAACATCAATGTCGATTATGTGGAAAAAGATTCAAATTAGCTAATCATTTAAAACGGCATTTAAATTTACATACCGGTTCAAAGATGTATAAATGCAATCAATGTAACCAAATGTTTTCACAGTCTTTCAGTTTGACAAGACATTTGAAAAGGCACAATGAATCGCATATATAATGTTTGATAGATTGTAATTTATGTACATAGAAAATTGTGTTTTCTATATATGTATATACATATATTATATATATATATATATAAAGGCAGCTGAAAAAGATGGAAAACTCGTAAAAATGGCAAAAACACATTTTATAATTGCAAAATTTTCTTTATTTATATAATATATATGTTATTTTTATTCTTCTTAATTATTATCTTCATGTTCTAATGAAGAATAAAGGAATCTTAAATCTAAAATCTGAAATCTTAAACGCGCTTTTCTTGGAGTAAATGAAATAATGTCAGAACAAAAACAATTTTTTATTTGCTAACAAAACACTTGCTATAAAGATATATTTATTATATAGGTTTAATAAAATTTTAAATTCTTTACTTGTAACTTTTTAGGGTTGTAGTTAGAATATTTATGCCTTCTCGCAATTGTTCTTCCGTGATTGTTAATGGCGGCGATATCCTAATAATTTGACCATGTGCAGGTCTCGATAACAATCCAGCATTTCTCAACTTCAAACAGATATCCCAACCATCAGCAAACTCTATAAACAAAAAGATTCATCAAATATGTACATCAATATAACAAGATTCAATATAGCTTGTATGTACATAATACAGGAGTGTTGTTAAATTCAACGTATAGTCTATGTATCGTATCACTTTATCGTATTTTTCGTGTAAAAATATCGATAATACAGGATAAAGTCGCAAGATATTGGATAATTCGAAATTTACGTACACATCAACAAGTATTTTATCTTTGCTCATATTGTGAAAGAGTTTTAATTTATCGGTGATCGACTATTTATCGGTGATAGCTTAATCGTTAGTAATTTGTTCATGTTTGTTCACCTTTGTTGATGACGAGACCAGCCAAAAGACCACGTCCACGAAATTCTGTCGCGATATCCTTCGGTAGCTTACTCAGTTCTTCTTTTAGAATATTCCCTAGTCTCTTTGCGTTCTCCGCTAGATTCTCTTCTTCCAAGATTTTAACTGCCTCCAGAGCAACCCTATTTCCAAGCGGACTTCCACCGAAGGTACTTCCATGCGAACCCGTCTCCAAGCAAAGCATTATCTGAAAAGACAATTATTGAGATTTTTAAAGATCTTTATCCATCGATCGAAGAATTACCATCGAATATAATGCTACTTTGGAGCTTCTACGTAACGGTAGATATGCCTTATTATATTTGCATACAATTTCAAAAACAATTCGAAATGCATAAAACGAAATCATTATTATTAAAATATTTTATATTTTATCTAAAATTATATGTATATTATATAGGAAACAAAATGATTTTAACGGCAATAAAGTCTCTTCTCGGCTACCTTATCATCCGCCAGAATGCCGGACACTGGATACATGCCGCCAGAAAGTGCCTTTCCCAAAATAAGAATATCCGGTCTGCAACCTTCGTAATCGACTGCCAAACGCATACCAGTTCTGCAGAGACCAGTCTGTACCTCATCAGCGATCCATAAAACGTTGTACTGTGTACACAGTTCTCTTACACGTTTCAAATAACCATCCTGAACAGAAAGTAAAAAAATGTTGGATATTTGTAAACAGGCAACGATATTACTTTAGTTTTTTATACCTAGAATAAGTAAGAAACATAACTCGAGAAGCAATGTTTTTATTTAGCAAAAGAACAAGACAATTCAAGTAATATATCATGAGACTTTTATCTCTTAATATTCTTATCACATACCAACCATAAAACTAAAAATAATAATTATAAACGCAATATTCATAATGTTCATAATATCGTATATCTTTGCATCAACTTACAGTCGGTATTATTACACCAGCTTCTCCTTGGATGGGTTCCATCATGAATGCGCAGATATTGGGATTGTCTTGGAATTTTTTCTCCAAAGCGACCGGATCATTGTATGGCACTTTTTCAAAAAGGGGTACATAAGGACCGAAATCTGTGTAACAATTTGGATCCGATGAGGCCGACAAAGCTGCTATTGAACGGCCCCAAAAATTTCCATTAGCGAATACGACAGTAGCCTTGTTACTCGGTATCTTCTTTATTCTGTAGCCCCAGCGTCTGGCCATTTTTACAGCTGTTTCGCCACCTTCGACACCTGTTGTAAGTAAAACAAAAGATCTGATTTTTACAATTTTGCCTCAATATAGAAATATAATATAATTTATGTTTCTTATAAATAGTAAACATAATTTTTTGGCAATAATTACTAACAGAAACAAATATTATTTTTTATAATAATTCTTAATAATTCTTAAAGCGAACTCCACACCTGTGTTCATTGGCAAAAATCGATCCCATCCGAGAAGTTTCGTCAAGTATTCTCCTAATTCGCCATGCGGCTCCGTATAAAAAGCTCTTGATGTGTGCGCCAGCTTTCCAGCTTGATCTCTCATGACTTTCACTAGACGCGGATGAGAGTGGCCTTGATTAACGGTCGAAAATCCCGCCAGAAAATCAAGGTAAAGCTTTCCATCGATATCCCATAAATAGACCCCTTCTCCACGGGATAGGACAACTGGTAGTTGTTTGAAATGTATACCACCATACTTGTTATCACGATCGATCACTTGCTGGGTACTCAAGAATCTTCTCTTGTCTGATTCTCTTACGAGATTGAAGAATCTCTGTCTCATGGATTGCATGGTCATATTTTTTCTCACCTTATAATAGATAAATACGTTAACGTATGAATCTTTTTATTTATTTGAAATTATTAGCCTTTTATTTATTGTAAGATGAAGTAATTTTCCAAAAAGAATATGTGATTTAAAAATAATTTATATAATTATACACTTAAAAACAATTACTATTAATACTAAGATCTGAAATTACATATGTTTTGCGCACACACATTTACTTCATAATTAACATGGTATTTTTATATAAAAAAGAAAAAATTTCTAATAATATTTAGTATATATGCATAAAAAAGTACCGTCTTTTTGTTTCCTTAACACAAGTAAGTATGTAAAATGTCGAGAAATAGTCTGATGGTAATTTCAGCAATCTTGCTTTTATATCAAGTTGGTAAAAGATATGATTGCTTTTTTATTGGCGTTATTCACAAACATTGCGACAGGTATGGATTTAAAATAAATTCCGTCACAAACAAAACCATATCTGATAAAGAGTATAATACTGATATTGAGAGTATAAAGGCGCCAGTGTGTCAAAGTAAATAAATAACAATAAACAATAATCTGAGATGGCTTCTATTAAAAACACAGGTAGAGAAAACAAAATTATTCAATTTGGATAAAATTTTTTGGTTAATACAATTTGTAAACATCTGTTTTATCATTAGGAATTTGACAGAGTGATTATGTGATAAATAGAAAAAAAAATTAAATTTTAAAATAAATCTTGAAAATATACTCTCAAAAATTTTAGATATATTTTAAGACTTTATTTGAGAATATACACATTTGTATTTTTAGCAGGAAATTAAAAATATAACAAACATAATAAAGTAATAATAAGAAAAAAAAGAAAAAGATAATATATCAATCATTCTATTAACTGTGTTTATAGTTATATAAATTCGATGAATATATCAAGTTGGGAAGTGTAAAACATTTTATCGAACAAGAATCATCTTACTACTCTGTGTTTTTACTACTTATTGTGATTTTGTAGAAATATTTAAAAGAAAAATTATATGTGAAACATAATATACATACATGAGGCATATCAGATAATTACATCACATATATTAGATATTATTTTTTAATTCAATTGTTTTTTATTATTTTATTAAGAGTAAAAAATAATTTGGTGATATAATAAAATAATTGAAAAACAAGAACCAATAATCTTACTATTATTATCATTATTATTTAAATGATTACAGCAAGCTACATGTATATATATATATATATATATATTGTGCATATACCTATTTTTTGATACATTTTATCTCTCGTATTATTGCTCTAGGAACACATTATTATTTGCGTAGAGAACATTATCGTATTAAGCTGTTAATACGATACGTAATAAATCACATATACACGCACATATTCTCTCGTTATTATACACATTCTCTATGTTAGTCTTTATCACTATTGAGATAATAAAATATGACGAGATAACAATACACAATTCAAGATGACTCTCTCTGCATAATAGAAAAAAATCATTATAAGTAACGATAATCATAAGTTCATTGCATTTATACGTTTCGCGTTTATCTCGTATTTCGTAAATATTAAACAATAATAATATTCACAATTTGAAAATATACACGTCAATGTACATAGGTCAATCGTTTAATCTTTAGAATATATATATAGCTTGATAATTTCAATCTGTCAAAGCAAATTCTTTTGACATAGCGCACTTACATATTGTAGATTAACATTAAAACATTGCATGAATCTTATCGTTCGCGATGGACATTGTGTCTTAAACTGTATCTTTAAATAAAGTTTTTATACACAACATGAAGTAGATCAGGAAAGCAAATATACGACGTAGATTATAATGCATGATAAATTGATCACACATTTTTATTTAAGAAATATTTAATTACAATTGAAATTGACAAAAATATACTAAAGTATATATATATATAAAAAAATTTATTTTAAATTTTATCGCAAATTATAGATCGTCTAAAGTGAGCTCATGTGTGTGTGTGTGTGTGGGGGGGTGTGTGTGTATACGCACACACACACCCCCCCCCCCCACACACACACACACACACACACATGAGCTCACTTTAGACGATCTATAATTTGCGATAAAATTTAAAATAAATTTTTTTATTTATCATGCGTATCATATACTATATGTGTATTTTATGTCTTAAAATATTCTCTTTATTACATGACGTATAAAAAAATTATCATTAGGATTCTGTTTCGAATTTTGTCACGAATTATGTAAATTGTCTAAAATAGACTTTTATAATATAATAATAAAAACATAATATACTTTAAAGCAATTATTTATATCGAATATCTGTTAATTATAAGTAAGAATAGTCTTCGAAATAATATCCGCGCATTCACGTATTTGGTCTTCCGTAATAACTAACGGCGGTGCCAAACGAATAATGTGGCCATGTGTTGGTTTTGCTAGAAGCCCTTGTTCCTTCAGTTTCAAACAGATATCCATAGCATCGATCTTTTTGTTGATAACGATAGCATTCAAAAGACCCTTTCCTCTCACTAGAGTAACTATGTCTTTCGGTAGCTTGTTCAGTTCATCCCTGAGCACATGTCCGAGTTTTTCCGCATTCTCAGCAAGTTTTTCTTCTTCCAGAACACGAAGTGCCTCGTGAGCGATCCTGCATCCCAGAGGATTGCCACCGTAGGTGGATCCATGCTCGCCAGGTTTGATGGTGAGCATAACAGAGTCATTTGCCAACACACCGGAAACTGGATAAAATCCTCCAGACAAAGCTTTACCAAGGATCAGGATATCTGGTTTTACGTTCTCGTGATCAACAGCAAGTCGCTTTCCTGTTCTCGCTAAACCAGTCTGCACTTCGTCCGCGATCCATAGGACATTATTCTTTGTACAGAGTTCTCTGATTCCACTCAGGTATCCATCCTTTTTGAAACAAAGACATTATTTAAAGATGAAACTTGAAAATCTTTAAATTAATTCTTACGCTTAAAATGTTTGCATGGGATTATTACCTTAGGAACCACAACACCAGCTTCACCTTGGATAGGCTCTACCATAAAAGCGCAAACATTTGGATCAGCGAGAACTTGCTCGAGCGTCGGGAGATCGTCGTAAGGAACAATCTCAAAGCCTGGCATGAATGGCCCGAAGCCGTTGTAGCTAGTCGGATCGGTGCTCGAGGAAACAGCACTCATAGTTCTTCCCCAAAAATTGCCTTCCGCGAATATTATTTTGGCTTGATTCTCCGGTATACCCTTGCAGGAATATCCCCATTTACGTGCCAATTTGCATGATGTTTCGCCACCTTCCACACCAGTATTCATCGGTAGCCACTTGTCATATCTAAATTATTAAAAAACTTAAATATAGCTAAATAATTTTTCGCGACGCCTAATGATAAATATTACAAAATTGTACAATTATATACATTTTTCAGAAGAAATATTTGTACAATAGCTTTCTTTCCAAAAGTTTTTTATTTATCAGTGATGTAATAGAAACAAAATTTTATCGATTGTGCTTCTTTATTTAATAAGTCATCTGATTGCATTAGTTTTAAGATATTCAATTTTGTCTTATATTCCAAGCCTTATTATTTCTGAAATATTAATAAGATTTTTCAAAATAACATTAAATGCATCTTTTATGTAGATTACACCGTTATTTGTAGATTATCATATTATTGTTGCCTTTAAACACGAATTTCATGCTGACACGTTATCAATTAATCTTATCAATATAGACTCAGGTTTTAAAGATAGCACACACACATACCCGAAAAGTTTCGTAATATATTCCTCGAATTCACCCAAAATATCGGAATAAAACGCTCTAGACGTTAGAGTTAAAGATTTTGCTTGATCGATCATCGCTTTGTATATTCTTGGATGGCAGTGGCCTTGATTAACTGCCGAATAAGCACTTAGAAAATCAAAATACCGTTTACCCTCGACGTCCCACATAAAAACACCCTGAGCTTTGCATAGGGCTACGGGAATTGGATGGTAATTATGAGCTCCATATTTTGATTCACGATCGAATATTTGTTGAGATGTAAGATTTCTACAACATTGAATTCTCTAAAAAAAATAAAGATATATTTAAATTGATTAATTCTTAACATTTTAAAATATAAAGCCTTATTATTATTAAAGTTAATTAAAAAACGATTTAAAATAACATCCAATTTTTATGTGTGTATTTAATTATATTAACTATAATTATTCTATAAGACAAGGATACATGAAAAACATGATAAAATTAGTATTATTTATACATATTACCTGAGATTGAGAACATGATAATATTCTTGCCGATCCTTTAATATTTAGCAGCCCTATTCTCGTTAATAGGTCCATTAGAAATTATTGAGGTACTTGGTTGTAAGATGCAATATGACGACAATATGCTGCGGAATGACGACCGAGAAATTTGATATTATAGAGTTTCCTGATCATAAGCTTAAGTGGTCGTAAAGCATTTACGAACAGCTACTGTTCTGTAAAATTATGATAAAGTGTAACTTCGCCAGAAGCAATTTTATATTTTATATTTTTACTTTTGAAATATTAATTTAAATATTTACCAAAGAGAAAATATTTCTAGTTTATCTATTTATTATCAGAGAAACTATACAATAATTATATATTATATAATTATATATTATATAAATATTTAAACATTTTTTAAATTGTGTGTGAGAGAGAGAGAGAGAGAGAGAGAGGCGACAGTTTTGTTAATTATTTTTTTTCTTAATCCTTCAAAGACAATTATTATGTATAAGGAATTTTAGATCAGTTATATTAATTTATACCTTTATTTTATCCTAATTATGTCTTTATCATTATCTTTATATTTTAATTTTTATTTTTAGATATTAAAAATATAAAGAAAAATGATTTGATAAAACATCTTCCTAGCAAAATATCATATTTTATTCCTAATAAAATTTTTAGTTAGAATTAATATTAATGAATTAACAAAATAATGTATTATAATTCTTACAGATCACTGTCGCTAACATGATGATACATACATGAATCAACTTACCCCAGTAACTCATCTAGTCAGACTGTGATGGATATAAATATGTTTTTCTTGTGCTGCTAGTTCGTTTTATTTATCTTAATCACACTGTGCTAAGGATAACATCATATTATATATATCTTTCTCTTGCTTACACTTACGTCAATATAGTCATTACTTTTCCCATTGATACATCTGTCCTTGTCGTGCGTATTATCGCTGATAGCAGTAATAACACTCATGATATGCTTATATATATGTATATATAAAGGCGACTCTTACGCAAAATAAATAAATAATTTTTCCAGTTATATTTTTTCTTCGATAAATATAAGATTAACAGTTTCAGGTTTCTAATAATAAAATGTTGTTATTAAAAAAACTTGCTATTATTGTATATTTTCAGTTGAAAACATAATAACTATTAAGCTTTATATACTACTACAAGTAATAATTATTCGATATACAAAATTTACATTCCTAACGAAAAAATGTTGGATAATTTTATTTGTGGAAACATAAATTTGCTGTTGAAGTAAAATCGTTTATCATAAAATAATAGTTAACAGCAGCAAACTGCACTTTGCTCTTGCAAAATTGCTATTAAAAATCAATTTATTATTAGCATAAAACATATATATGTGCGTATATATTTGGAATCATATCTACGCGATATGAAAAAAATTTATTTTGGACACGATAAAAATCTTAACGAATTTATATAAATAGTTTTTGATATTTTTACTACATATATATAAAAATTATTAAGTTTATATAAAAAAAACTGCTAACTTTCTGTTTATCACAAAATACAAAAAATAAAAACTTTTTCTATTTAATTTAATAACTTTTAATAACTTTTGTTTGAGAATTTCAAAAGTGTATAATAAAATTTCTAAGAAACATTTTCGCGGCGCGTTACTAATATGTATATATTTTAATATCAAACTATATATATTTGCAATTATTTGTATTATCACTGAAATTTTACTTAGTCTCAGCAAAAAAAAATATTGAATTGTTACTTATATTAATTAGTGTAATTGGATTTATACATACGTACATGTAGATTACATACTTATTAATTGTAAGTAAAGTGTTCTTTTTTAAATTGTATCATTTGAGTATTGTTATCGACCGGATGGTTCATGTCCATGCTAAATTCATTACGAATAATTTGAAAAGTATACGAAAATATATATTATGGGTTTGCTAATATATTTCATTATATATTATTTTAGCTACGCTAATCTTTTTTCATTTTAATACATGTTATGGATAACAATATATATGTACTATTAGAAAAATTATTAAAGTTATTTTATGTACATATATATATATATATATATTATTAATGTATATAATATAAATTTACATATTTATAATAATAACATATATATATTATTATTAAAACATTTTTTTACAAAATTATTGAAATTATTAGGCATATATATATATATATATATATATATATATATATATATATATATATATATATATAAAGAATATTATTCTAATTGTAAGATTCAGTACGTACAATTAATTATATTTGAAGATTTCTATTTTTCACAAATAATCGTTAACGCCATTGACATAATTTTCGTTACATATGTTTGTTATTCAGTATAATAAATGTAACAAGATAAAATAGAATCATCGTACAGTTCGTACACTGCAAGTATAAGATTGGTTTAATTAAAAGCACTTTACGCATTATATTTCATATAATCACATTTCACGTACACGCTTTTAAAATGCGTTAAATGTATCTAATAATAATATATATTTTAGTTAGGAAATTTTACATACATTTTAGAATTACTTGATGTATATATTCTAATGCAAGAAATTTTATTACACAGTGTAATGCGTATTTGTTACTTTTAGCGCGAGGAGTGTGGGGGGGGATGAGAGGGAGAGAGAGAGAGAGAGAGAGAGAGAGAGAGAGAGAGAGAGAGAGAGAGAGAGAGAGAGAGAGAGAGAGAGAGAGAGAGAGAAGGTGAGCGAGCGAGCATATTCTCCCTTCTCCTTGACGTCACGTGTTACGTAGTAAGAGAGGGGAGAACGTACGGCGTGACAGCCGCGAGTCATTCATTCCGAGTCTAGCGGGCGTACTGTCAGTGCGCGCACGTGCTTTTACTCCGGCGCCGGCGCCGGCATGTGCGTCTTACGTCCGCGTTCGGTCACCTCTCCTCTGGGTTGAGCGCCGTAAATTCTTTCTCTCGACGATAATACATGCATATAATATTACTACGTGATAAATCTTAACGTTAAAATACGTCTAAATTCCGAAATACGTAAATAAAATAATAACATATACATAGCATTCGGCCTTGATCACATATAGCGCGCTATTGTTTACATTTGTCTTGACTTCATCGCGATCATTTTCGTTCATATAATTCTGATTTCGATCACGACATTGTTGTCGGGAATCGTATTTGATGCCGACTAAATGGGATTCTCTCAGCGTTGCTTTCCAGTGAAAATAAATGATTGATTGAAGAAGATGTCGAATCGATGTCGTTTATCAGCGTTTATTTGCGTTTTTTCAATCATCATTTCTTGCTGGGCAACAACGTTTACACATCTCAGTATCGCGACTGAGGTGAATTTACGTCGACCTACGATTACGTCGGTTGCGTAGGTAGACGTAGGTTCGTATATAGAGAGATACATGAACACGCGGTTAATAGTGAGCTAACGCTCGATAATCGGTTGTTGAGCACAGTCTGCTTTGACAAATAGATTTCGGTCCCAATCGATTAAAGGTCGATCGATTATTAGAATAAATCGTTGATGGGTCCCTTTTCTTGCACCGTCTATCAGCAATACGTATCGTATTGATGATGACTGGAGGATTGAGGTCATGATTTTCGCTCGGTAAAGAGGTCCGATCCATTTGATAAATATTCAGATTATTGAATATTCATGAAATGGGTGTTCTCTCTTGATCCGTCTACCTGTCTTATGATGTATCATATCTGTATGATAGACACATATGCTCATCTGAAATCGTGCCTAACGAGTTTGAGTCGGCCTGAGATGAGGACCTGCACGAACGAGATTTGAGCGAACCTCATTCGCGATCGATTCCCTCGATCTTTCGTCTTCTTCCGCTTCGGACTTAACTCTTGCTCGGAGTTTGGTCGTGACCGACTTGTCGACTTCAAGTATGATTCTCGTGCATGATGAAATGGGATTTTCGATCGTTCTAAAATTCGGGAGTGTCGTTAAACTATCGCGCGTTTTACTTTTACTTTTGTATGGTTTAAAATATCGTGTGATTTTTCTATTGTACGATTTAAACAAATTAAAAAAAGTATCGTGCGTGTAAAACAATATGACTCCTGACAACTCTGATCTGAAAGGAGGAGGAGGCCTAGGAGAGGCATCTGGCATCGGCGGAGCAACCCTAAGGTAAATATTATTTGTATATTATTATTTTGTATATTAATTATTATAAATCACGCATACAAATTAATTCGATTTATTTATTGAATGATTTGAATGAGAGAAACTCAGAGATAAAGGCTTTTATAGAAATTTTATAAAAGTTTTTAATTAAAAAAAATAATTTATTTTAATTTATAAAATTATTCCATATTTATATATATCTGCTTATTAATGTACGCATCGAATATAAAATTTGATGAGTACAATAATAAATTCTTGAATACTAATTATTTTAAACACTGCTATAATTTGGACTTTATATTTATATGTTACAGATAACGTAACTTCAATATCGACAACTCCGCTGTTGCGCTTCAGTGTCGGTGAGTGAAAAAAAAAGCTTTTATTATATTTTAAAGCAACGGATTTGTGTAGAGACATATAGATTGATAGACTTGAAGATGTAGATGTAGATAAATTCGTTGCTTTAACCTTCGGACGGCGAGATAGCCACGTGCGTGGCGAACTCTGAATCAATTTTAAATCATAGAAAAAATTTGTTTTATTCTTTTATTATATTCTAAGATAAAAATTTTATATTAAATTTTTAATTCATTTTTTAAACTTTTATTATAATAGAAATATTATTTGTATATAAAAATGAAAATGAAGAAAAAGGAAAAATATTTTTAAATACATATATTTCTTGCAATATTATGCAAGACATACATAAAATAATTTCAATATTTTTTATATATAAATATATAAGTTTTATCAAACAATTTTAAAGATACGGATATCTTTGACTCACGCCGACAGAGGGTTTGTATGCATGGTAATATATTTGACATGTATATGATTATTTATATTTTGCGACTTTTGATGACTGAACGACATGTCTAAAAAAGGATCGTACTGTCATACAATCGTAATATTAATTCTAAACGATCCTAAACGAATAAAAGTCCTCTTATTTGACGGCGATAATTATTAATCGGCAGTAGGAGGAGAATCTTTTTCTTCGATCCTTGGCTCGTCGAAGAAATCGAGTTAAAATGGCCAGGAGCAACAAAGGTAGGTCCGACTGGCCAGAAGTAACAAAGGTAGGTGCAACTAACTTAAAAAGTTTGTGGTCAATACTGGCCAAAATACGTCAAAGATATATTATGTGATTGCGAATTCCCAATTAGGGCTCCCCAAACCGTTATATCACGGGATTTTGCGTAGCACATATAGAGTGAGATGTGTTAGGACTATTAGAACAAGAAAAAAATGTAATTATAACATTATAAATTATAATTAAAAAGTTATGAAAAATTATAAAATTAAATTTATTTTAAGAAAATAAATTTAAATATTATAATTGTTTAGGGAAATAAAAAATTAATTAAATACAAATTGCGCATAAAAAAGATTAAAAAAAATAATTATAAAAAAATTGTTAGGTAAAAATTAAATTTATATTAAAATAAAATGTCTAAATTTATATATTTATAATAAAATATAATTTAATTGTGAAAAACATAAAAAAGTAAAATGTATAAGATACATGTGCATTATATGTATAATATTTTATTTATTATATATATTGTATAAGATTGTATAAAATAGATTTAAGTCGCATTATATGTATAACATTGTATTTATTGTATAATATAGATGTAAATAATGTTATATGTACATTTTATATATATATATATATATATATATATATATATATATATATATATATATATATATATAAAGCATATTATATATATAACATTAATATTGATTGCATATCTATTGTAGAAAAAAATCTGCTGTAAATTACACGAAAGTGAAAGAACACGTGCAATAATACAAAATCCTATTGAAATTCCAAGTATTTTTAACTGACAATGAAAGAAACGTAATCGATTTTTATCGATAGATGAAGTTTATTGATAATTCTTTTGGTTACGATAGACTATCGGTTACGTACTAATAAATTTTACATTGGACGCATTAAGGACATTTTCGTGTAATTTGTATTTTGTATTTTTTAAATTATATTTTCCATTAAATGATACTAAAGTATCCTATTTTGTTGAATATATATTTGTAATATAATTCTATGTGGGGGGGTTCCCGTAATTCTATATGTAGCATACAATTAATTATATATAATAATTATATTATTATATTATAATTACACATAGAAATAATTATATTATAATGTTTTCTTTGTTTTTTATATCTGTGCTTGGCTTTTCAAGCCTTTCTTTTCTTGTTTTTATTAATTTGGAGTTGAGAGTTTCATTATAGTTTTTATTAATAAATACTCGATCTCACATGTAAATCTTTAGAATAAATTTTTTTTCAAAACTTAGTCTTATAAAAAAATTTTGTTTTACACTTTCCATTTAATTGTATTTGCATAAGAAATTTTGTTTTAATTTTATTTGTTATATATGTCTGAGATTTCTATTATATATTTATAACTTTTAAATATCTTTTATATAAAATATTATGTAAAATTGCATTTATAAAATATACATATATTTAATAATATCAAAATTTTACTCTCAAACAAATTTAGTTTGTTAAAAATAAAGTTGTTATTTATTTAATTCTTTCTCTCGGTCTCTCTCTCTCTCTCTCTCTCTCTCTCTCTCTCTCTCTCTCTCTCTCTCTCCTTTTTGCGAGAATAGTATTTTTTATATGCGCGTATATATACGTACAATAATTTCAATAATTTTGTAAAAAATATTTTAATAATAAAACATAATATATATACATAAAATAATTTCTATATATGTATAGTGTACATATATATTTATTATTATCCATAAAATTAAATACATTAAATTAAATATATTAAACATATGAAAAAGATTACGCGTAGCTACAATAATACGTAATGTAATATATATTAATAAACTTATAATTTCGTACTTTTCAAATCCACCAATTATATGGATCTAGCATGGATATGAACCAACCAGTTGTTTTACCATGGCCCCGAAAAATAGATCTGGCCATGTAGTTCTCCGCTCTAAAATCTAGATCTAGATGGCGCTAACGTGCTGCAAGGAAAAAGCGTCATACCAAAAACGGTGATGTGGCCCCTCTCAAGCTACTCTTTGCTTATATATGTTTATTAGGCTGCGTTCCACTAAAGGATCGCAACGTTCACGAGTGTTGTCTATCTTTGTTTAATTTTCAGTGAAAAACAAGGATAAAATAATTTCACGAGCGTTAAGTGGAACGCATCTTAATTGTAGGTTCTTTCCCGCCAAAAATGCGCGCGTGGATGCGCAGGACGATTTAAATTAATTTGAGATTTGAATTTAACTGCTTGAAACGGATTCTGGAAAACTTGTCATCACAATATTGTTTACGAAAAACTCACAGAATCTTTTATTTGGATAAATTTTAATATCCTTTGATCAGACACATGGATGACATGGATGACATGGATGAAAATGACTATGAAGCTCTTCGACAAAAAAATTTATCCGAGAGGAAGGCTTTTGTAAGTTTTTTCCTTCAACGAAACTATATAAATAACCTTACTTTTAAAAAGAAATTATACTTTGCATAATGTGTGAAGAATTTTAGTTATTTATAATATCACGTATTTTGTGTAGTTTGCAGGACTTTTTGAAGACATAAAGAAAGAAACAAGCGAAATTAAAGAATTAGAAAAGAAACGATTAGACGACCATAATATCGAAGATGCACCAGCCAAGAAGAGGCGTAGGACAGGAGATTTGGAAAATTTCAATGCTGGTAAAATACGTCTACAGTTTCGTCGAACATACAACACTAGAAGTAGGAAAAAGGTAACTGGAAACGATATATCTAATGATTCTGAAAATGAGAATGAAGACGATTTATCAGAATCCAAACACAATCGATCTAAATTAAAAGTTTTATTTCGATGGGCAAAGCCATCTCAACGTTCCATTGATTTAATGAAAATGGGTGTATGCGATGTGGATGAAGAAGAAGAAGAATATACATCCGAGGATGACAGTTTTAATGAAAAAAAACAAAAACGGAGAGGTTATAGAACAACAAAATCTGAATATGATCCTGAAAATATACCATCGGTAGATGAGATTACAGAAAAGATGTTAAACAACGTTGCAAGAAAATCTTCCAAGAAAATATATTGTAAAATCAATGGCACATCCTGTCACCAATGTAGACAGAAAACTTTAGATACAAAAACAGTTTGCAGATCAGGAGAATGTGTAGGTGTTAGAGGACAATTTTGTGGCCCATGTTTGAAAGGAAGATACGGTGAAAGCGCTATAGAAGCATTAAAAGATCCGGTAAATTTTACTTGTTATATCAATGCTGCATGCAAAAATATTAGTGATTCAATTTTTATAACTTTAATTAATTGTAATTTTTAGGATTGGGCTTGTCCACCCTGTAGAGGCTTGTGTAATTGTAGTATATGTCGAACTAGAAGCGGACTTCCTCCTACAGGACCGTTGGCCCTCGCTGTACAGGGAGAAGGATACTCGTCTGTTATGGCCTATTTGCAAGCAGCAGAAATCAATGATGTATAATGGAACATTCATTTCATATTTATGTCACATAATTAACTGCACAAGATTACTTATGTAAATATCAATATTGATTAACATTTTTTTTATTTAGTGAAAATTGAATTGAAAATTTTAGTTCATATTTTTAGACAGATTGAATGCCGAGTAAATTTTATGTGACTCACCTACATAAAAAATTTTTATTATTGAAAACATTAATTATAATATGATTGAATTATTGTTTATATTATCATGCATATAATCAGGCATTTATTTTATTGATGATTTCCATTGATGACATTTATATATATTTTTATACATTTTAATCAAAAATTTGAAAATTATTGGCTGAGAAAGTGTGATTTGCTTGTTATACAAGTATTTTAATTAGCTTTCTACAGATAAATCAAATGTCATTGCTAGCAACATGTTATCTAGCAATTGTTTCTAATTTTGACAAATATGACAAATATTCCCAGTGAGTAAATTGATATTTGTACTATTAATTCAAATAAATTTTTTATTCTCTTTTTCCTTCATCTTTTTATACTCTCCATATATCATCCCTGTATTTATTATATTTATTTCATCATAAGTATTGCATAACATCTGGGAGAGACTGTTGGGTCAAATAAACGTACTATAGCAATCTTTGAGTGTTGGGCATTGTTTTGTAGAAATACTATTCTGTCCAACATAATCGCCGCTTCCACCACTGAACTTGTATATATTCTTAATATTTGAAACAGATGCAACTTTGATTCAAAATGTATGTAACTCTGATATATTTCCTGCAGTGCATGAGTAGATGGTATCTAAAATTATATATATTCTAAAAAATTTCTATAACATTTAAATAAATAATGAGAAAATAATTTAGGTATAATAAAAACCTGTTTATTATCTATTCCAATTTTGGATAAGGCCCATTTTGCATAATTTGCAAAATTATCCAATGGTCCACCACGACCAACTTTAGTATTGTAATATCCTATTATTAATTTGATATATGAGACATTTATATATTATAGATCTCTTATAAGGCAAATTTTGTGTGTGTGTGTGTGTGTGTGTGTTACGTGTGAATGTATTTGTATTTGATACTAACCCATAGAATGCAAAATAATTTGTAGCACAGCTCTGTAAAATAATGAAGGAGATAGATGCTTATTGTGTCTACTCCTTTCAATAGATTGTTGAGCCAACATTCTGGCATTTTTAGAAAAAATCCAACGTCCACTCAATGATTCATCTGCTAAATGATAACAACATGGAACTACAAAAAGCAGATGAATGTCCTTCGCGTGTAAGAAAGCTTTCATTACAGAATGCACAAGCATTCCACAAGTATGTAATCCTGTTAAAATCAGATTTTTATTTACATTCCAATCGGGATAATGTGTTTTCACTATTTTGTTATAATCAGTTGTATCATCTAATTTTTCAACTACATATCGAACCTGAAATAAAATATAAAAACATTAAAAGTTTTTAAGATTGTGATAACTTTTTTCTTTTATAAAACATAAATTGAATATAATACTTTTTACAAACCTTTGTTAGCGATTGTTTCCTTTTTCGAATTTTTTCCTGACGATTTATCGCACCTTTATGGCAAACTTGCGACGAATCAATTGATAATACAGGAACATCAAAGTGTTCTGATAGATACGTCGACAAGTATCCTTTTCCAGCTCCAGCATCTACTACTAAACTGCGAGTAGAAAGTGCCATTTCGGCAATAATTTTTCCAAGAACATCAATCTCGTACGATTTCTTGGTATTCATAAATTGAGATTTTTTTATCTCAACAAATTTATTTTTAATCGATTGCTCCTTACTAGGAACTTGTGGTAATAGTTTTAATAAATCGTCCACACATATAACAGCTGGACATGATTCTAAAGAAAGCGATCTTGTTAATTGTATAAAATCATTCAATTCAGAAGTTGCATTACTTTCCATCCAAATGTCATCATTTGTATTAATACTTTCGAGTTCTGATTTCAGTTTCTCTGGTAAACATTTGTCCCACAATTTTTCAGTAATAAAGTCAACCAAATGGCAATCTATTAATTCTTGATAAATATTAATAAAATCTAACGTTTTTTCAAAGTAATTATTGTATTTCGCCATTATTGCTGTACTAAAATTCAAGTTTATCTGCTTCGGGATACACTGAATTAATTTTTGCTAATGAACAGAATTTGGCATATTTACATTTAATATTTTCTAAAGCTTTTAGAATGTCCAAATTATCATCTTGATGATCAGGTAAAGTACTGTGAATATCTTTCAATAGCGTTTTGGCTATCATTATTGTTTTTTCACAACCAGTGTCATTATTTTGCAAATAATGTTCCAAAACTCCGCTGTAATATCCTAACTGAGCAGCAATTATGCTAGCTCTATGGTATCCAAGATGATATCCCTTTAACAATTGCTCTTTACCACTTTTGTATCCTTCTTTGTAGCCTGACTTCTGTGCAATTTCTTCCGCAAATAATAAATCTTCAAAAGCTTTATTTATATCCAAATCTTTCTCTTCCTGAGAGAGAGACATACTTATATTAACACTGAAAAGATATATAATTATAAATTGTACATGTTATTATCTTTTATCTTTTTATAATAAGATGACTATTCATTTTTTTGCTATCATTAAAATACAAAAGAATTTATATTTAAAAAATTATTTAAAAAATTGAATCAGATTATAATACTATATATAAAAATGCCATCTAAATTGTGACACATATTACATTAGATCATATTAAATAATATTCTAAAATAAACTGTATATGAATGTGTACATACATATTTATATGTAGGTTATGTAGAATTATACACTTATAATATAGTAATATGTGAAGTGAAAATAATATAAATAATGTATATATAATTCCACATAATTAATATATGTAAAATAAAAATTGTGCGTGTGTTAATTTTTTCCTGATTTGAGAGAATATAAAAAGACAAAAAGATAATTATACTGAATTTCGTGTGAAATTAATAAAACTTACACGTGCGATTTGTTTTCATAGAATTTATAAATCATACGAATAAATCTGATAAAAGATTTATTCGTCTTGCTTGCAATCTCCAAAAATTTCTGCACATGAAATGAAAGAATGTATATTTGTACATTGGAGAGAGAAAGAATGCGAAGAATTCGAGTATAGAAAAATGAGAAAAATGCAGAAAAATCTTTTTAGATGAACTGGTTTGCACTAGTTCAGAACTTATCTTTCTCCTTTTAAAGCAGAAAGAAAAAGATAAACTCTGAACTAGTGCAGCCAGTTCAGCTAAAAAGAACAAATCTCTCTACCTGTTCCACGTACCACGTGCACATGTGATAGATTGACAGTAGTACATATACACAGTTAGTTAAACTGTGATGTATAAGTAGATAATTATATATAAACATCATACATATTACAATTATAGAATAAAATTATAGTTTAGCTTATAACACAAGTTCATACAAGAAAAAAAGAACATGGAGTCGAATTATTATCGTGAAGATAGGTTATAACGATTACAATCTAATGTTTATTATTCAAATCTAATGTGATTGTATTTCTTTACTCATTTTCACTTTTAATGACGTTTGCGTCTGAAATGCTCGAATGATGACAGACGAACGGAATTTTCGTTCATCATACTACGAAAAGGTATGTTCAAATCATAAATCTACATAATTTCCAAATTAAGGTAAAAAAACATTTTCACTTGTAAGAGATGAGTTGTTCCATACACATATTGTTATATAATATTCACAGAAGAGTATTTTATTATTATTATTTTTCTAAATGGCAGGTTGGCTTTCGTAGCGTCGAGGAGAAAAAGTCTCTGGAGATATTATTGAAAGATCGTCCGTTTGACAAGACAAAACTAAAACAATTTTGTTTGAGATTTACTGTACCTGCTATGTACAGGACCTTCTTGTGGAAAGTATTGCTCGATGTTACTCCTGTTTATGTAGAAAGCCATGAATTTATAATGGCTCAACGTACTGCAGAATTTCAAGATTTACAGAAAGCATTGAAAATTGCAAAAATCATAGATGATTATACAAAACCTCATCTGGTATTCTTAGCAATGTGGTTGTTACGTACAAGAAGAGCAAAAGTTGATATAACTGCTCAGTTGGAATCACCGATACACAGGTTTATATATTATTTTAATATTATATATATATTATGTATAAATGTGTATATTTCCATTTTAATTTAAAGGGCATTATTTTATTAAAAGGAAAAATATTTCAAGCAATTTTTTACTAAATTTTTTTATTCAATAGCTTTGCAAGTGTTTTAAAAAATATTTTGACTTTATAAAGTTATAGATATTTATGTGATATTGACATTAGATAATCAAGTACATAATAACAATATTAATACATTACAGAGCAATGAGTAAAATGGCCGAGACACTATGGCATGTGATTGATATTGAATCAGAACAAGAGAAACTAGTGGATATGTATTGGATATTATCTGGACTCTTTATACAAGTTGAAAAGTTGCAAAAAGAAGTGGGAAGATTACAAGAGTGTACATACTCTTTGTTGGAAAGAGAGGATGTTGAATTATATAAGCATCTTGTTAAAATTGATGCGCTTTATAATCTTCCATACGATACATGGTTTTATTCATGTTTTGCTGGCGTAATATGTAATGGATCTATTGCTAAGTATATATATATGCATATTTATATATATATATATATATATATATATATATATATATATATATATATATATATATATATATATATACTATAAATTATCACATTGTGCAATTATCTGTGATTTCATTACTTAATTTTAATATTGGCAATATAGCGCACGATGTACTAAAATATTTATTTATTATAGGATATGGGATAAAATAACAGTCGGCGCGTATAGAATTTTAGTGTTTGTCGCTGTGGTTACATTAACCACTTTAAGACGGTTACTCTTAAGATGTGAGAATACAGATAATGTATTGGATACTATTAATAATGTAAGATTACCAGAAATTACAATATTGTTTTGTAACACGAGACATGCATATATTTTCTCAGAGTCCATGATTTTGTTTTAGATAACAGAAGAAACATCAGAAATGATAGTCAATAAAGCGATTGAATCAATGCAACAAAGTGGAACAACTCAACAAGTTGATATGTATTTCACAAAACACAGTTAATGTTCTATACCATGACATAAAAATACGTTACGTGATAAATAAATAAATAAATATATATATATATATATATATATATATATATATATATATATATATATATATTGAATTGTATACATAAACTATATCGATAGGTTTACTCTCTCTAATTTTCTTTCTCAAATTATATATAAATACAAAAGAATGTTGATGATTTACTCTCATTCGATATTAAAATGAAATTTGATTTTGAAATTATATTATTCAACATACATAATACCTCAAATTTTTTTCTATAATTCCAGTTTATATTTAATTTATTATCAGTCGAGTGTTCCATGTTACGTTTTAAAAATACGAATTTTTAGATGAGATCCTCATTTATCTTAAAAATAATCATTTTTTATTAATGCATTCATACATTATACATATACAATTACTTAACTCGTGATAGAGTCAAGACTTATTCTAAACTTTATTCATTCTTAACGTTATATAATCTTCCTGCTTGTCTGCTTTGTATTTATAATACAATTGTATATATTTACTTTAGCATTTTATAAGAGCGACTTTATTAGTAATTCTAAGGAAACTGAAACTATAGAATTGTAGTTGCACTGTTTGCATCTGTTCACAATTTCTATTTCATTCTGTAATATTTTACTGATAATTAGACTCTAGAAACGCATGTAATTTTGCATTTACATTTGATTGTAAGAGCCATAGTACTTTTATCATATCAATGGAAACTTTAATTCTATAGTAATTTTTTTTTTAATCTAACACATATGTTGTGTGCATAAATGAGTTAAAATTCAATATGTATTTATAAATACATATTTATTAAATTTTTATATCCACAAAATATGATATTAATATCGTCCAATAAGTATAACCTACAATAAATATAATTGCAAACTAAATATATTTTTAGATATTTCCAAAAAATATTATTGCGAAAGAGAAAGTGCAAGTATCAAAATTTATGGGAAAAAAAAATTGTTGAATGCTTCTAAGTGGGAGTGCGTTTTGCACGTTTATGCACGGATGTCTATAGAAATTCATTGTAATTTTTTAACTAATTAATTTTTTCTGCAATTTTATCGTTAATCCCTCTTTGAGCTTAATAAAGACTAATCGATTTTAAGACCATAACTTTAAGATATTAATTCAGTAATCAAAAAATTACTATCATTTCCTACAAATTACTTTTAAATTCGATTTTTCGTGTAAATATTAATAATAATAATATAAATATTAAATTGAATAGTTTAAATGAGCTAAATTATAAATCAATGCCACTGTGACAAAATAGACATATTTTTTCTAAAAGATTTTGATATTTTTCTATAAAATAGAAGCAAAATATATACAAAGCTCTATTCTATCATAAAATTTTTTTTCTTTTCATTTTATAACATCAATGACTCCGATTATAACACGCATAAATTTAAGAATACTATTGGTTTTCAATTAATCATTAATACAATTTCATTAGTCATAATATTGACACCTATCATTGTCTTTGAATGACAAACTATGTATAATCTGCTATCATGTTGAGGCCTTTCTCGTTATATGTTCATAGTATCTATCTATTAAAATAAATAATTTGTGCAAAACAAGTCGGATTACATGATTTACAGATATTAGCTAAATCATATCGGTAATGTACAATAAATGTAATAATTGTATTTATATATAAAAAGAAACACAATTCATAGAATTTTAATCTTTTTCAAATAATCATGATGTATTGTGTGTAAAAATTATGCTTATAAGGAATGTGTGTAAAATCTATTTCTACTGCTGTATAAACATATATAGATGCAAAAGAAACATTGTGGTTTCCATCAAGTGCTATTAACATGTAATGTAAAAAGTGGTAACATAAATCAGAAATATAAGAGAAAAGGATACATCAAAGTAAAGAATCAATTATTTAAGTTATATAAGTCTAGTAAAAAATACTGATTACAACTTTCATCTGTGTGCCATTTTGTGCCGTTGGCGCGAGTTGCATAAACTAGGAGTCACTGATACTTTGCATAAAAGCTGTCATATCTGTCGTTTAATAGTCGGCGAAAAAATCTTGAAAAGGAAGAGCTAATTTAACACACATTTCGTAACATAACATGCTTGTAATACGGTTATACTCGACTTTGAGATCAACCCACGTATCATCGCACAAGCACTGCTTGTGGAGAAATTGTCACAACCTAAACATTAAGTTCCATCAATACTTCTAAAATCAATTTTATAGTTATTGCCTTAAACAAATAGTATAATACAATATAGACAATTCTATTACAATCTCCATTCGAGTCAGGTGCACTTCATAGAGCGATGACTTTTTCTCGCGCTTGATCAAAGCTCGAGTTTTATCGCTCAGCTATAACATTTTCAACGTATATATGGCTTGCTTTACTTTTTTTCAATAGACACTATAGCACGACAGAATTACAAATGTCGACTAGTGGCAATAATGTACCGATCTTTCCTCTTCCACCTCCCGTTCGGTCTGCCTCGTACTGAACATCCAAGGATAAACCTAAAATATAAAATATCTTAAAGTTACATCACACGAGTATACGAAAATATTAAATGTTTCAAATTTTTATACACTATTTGTATAAAATATACATATAACAATTTCATGAGATACAAGAGATATTCCACATACAAATCTCAATGTATTATGTTTCACTAATCGATAAAAAATTGTATTTGCAATACAATTTTCGATGAATCCCGTCACCATAAATATATTTGGCATATTTGACAACCTTTAACGTACATTTCTGATATGCGTATTTACCGGAGGGCCTCCGGGACGTGGATGGATGATGCAACGATCCTGTCGACATAGTATTTGATTCGGGAATAAACGCAGCTACCAACAGCGCGCAGATTACAAGTAATGCACCAAACACGAACGGCGGTCCTGGTACAAGCTGCAAGTGTTAGTTAATCAATGCTCTGTTTGTTCAAACAATATTTATACACACAATATACCAAATTTTTTTTCTTTTAATCTAAATAAGTTTAATATAACATATTTAATATATACGATGCACACATATATTGTATAAAACTCATAAGAAAAAAAAAAGTTAAAAAAACCTATGCTTACCTGTAAATATAATGTACATACCTGAGGCATTATATCAAGATGCGTACTAGTTCCCGTCCTGTTGTTTTCATCCACAAATGATGGTTTCAAGGGAAGATTAGGCGTGTCGTCGTTAAGATCAACGTGAAAAAGATAGAATATAACACCAAACATAGCAGGACCAAGTCCATTGCAGAGACCACGCATGCCTGTTACCATGCCTTGTACTAATCCTTGTTTATCAGCATCGGAATGCATGGATACGAACGCGGAAATTGCGGGGTATGTTATGCTCGATACAGAAGCAAGTACACCAGCAGCCCACATCATCCTTGAAATTATTAATATTTAATAAGCTATGACAAATATCTCGATATATTTTAATAAAAGAGACGGATATGAAACAAAAATAGTAAATGTATATACCTTTTTCAAATTTTAATGTATACTATGTATTCGAATTATTTAGGTATTAATACACGAGAAATTACATTACCATTGTCTCAATTAACCAATTATATTAATAATTGTATAATATATTACATTGCTAAAATAAATAAATATAATTACCATGTTTGCGAGCCGAATCCATACCACATGAGCTGTAGCATTTCAAATAACAGACCAAGCATTATAGTATGTTTGCTACCGAGTGTTCTCATCAAGGGTCCTAATACAATTTGCGCTCCTACACTCAGGATGCCCACCACAGCGATAAATATAGCCACCATGAAGCCGGAGAAGCCCATAGCCAGTTTTAAATAAACAAATATACAACTATACTGTCCTGCTTCAGGAAGGTAGCTCAGGAACACAGTAACACACAGCATTAGAATGGTATGGTCTTTTCCAACCTGTCAAGCAAATATATATATCCAGCTACATAACATCTATATCCATTTAAATACTTATCTTCCTATTCTATATTTATATTGTATATTGCAATCTTATTTTGGAAAGTTGTATATTGCACAATAAGTATTATGTGTAGATAGATTTTATAAAAGATATCATATATATAATAATATATAATACATGCTTAACAAAAGTTTTTACCTTTCCAAGAGCAGCAAATGGGTCAGCTTGCTCCCATGATATAGGTGCTGGTGGACGTGCTTTTTCAGGCAAACTTTCAGGTACAGCCACTAATATGAAAAACACATCCAAGATTGCAATAGCAGTTGCTAATGCTACGGCAAGATTTTCTCCATATGTTGTCATGGTATAAGCACCCAAAGTTGGACTTATTACCATACTTGCAGCAAAAGTTGCAGATACCTATGAAAAATAAGCAAAGGAAGATATATATATATATATATATATAAAATTTATTTTATAAATTATAGATTATATACCAAAGATTATATATCTAATTAAATAATATCTCAGATAATTCCTATTGTTGCTAATATTAAAAAATTTTGATATTTAAATACACGTTATAGTACATTATATTGTCATCTCTCTCTCTTTTAATCACAATAAAAGTAATACATACCAAACCATACGCTAGCGATCTTTGATTTTCTTCCGTTACATCTGCGACATATGCAAATACCACTGAAAACGTGCAGGCAAATACGCCGCTGATAGAAATCATGGCAAAGAACCACCATGTATTGATGCTCATTAGGGGAATCGGTGCACATGTGAAGGCCACTGTGATAAGTAGAAAGAATTTTCGACCCCATACATCGGAGAGGGCACCGATCAGTGGCGCAGAGAGAAAAGATAAAATTCCTTTAATTCCCATTATCAAGCCATTCATCAGGAACGTGTGATCCGGAAATGTTTCATTCAATACCGAAATAATAGGCATGGTCAATAATCCCCATGCGAAAAATTCCAAAAATATTACAACTAATGCGTGATACACGCTCGCCTCGCCGATACCAGAACTCTGAAAAATAACAATAAAACAAAAAATGTTACAAATAAATTATGAAATGGCACAAATTAATATGAGAGCAATCGTGTGAATTAAATTTGGATAAGTGGAAACAATGGACTTTTGCATGTGTTATATAAACAACATTTATGATATCTTAGCAGCTGACCTTGAGATGTCTGTAGCACTGTTGAACAAATGTAAGAGGAGGTGTAAGTTTAGCTATAGCATGATCTTGATTATTATGTATCTCAGAACAGGACGGGCCCAAGCCCTCTGTTCCGCCGCTTGCCCCAGGGGGCATGACCCCACTAAGAAAAGTTACTATATATATTTCTTTTCATATTCACATTCTAATTGACGTTTTTGTCATTCTCCACTTATGCATATGCGATAAAGAAATAGACAATCTTCTCTTAATGTAATATCAGTATACTGTTTCTGCATATCAGTTTTATTCACTAAATTTTAATTCGTCTTTCGATATTACTTTTATTATATAAATTTATTTTCTTCAATCATCGAGTTTACATAGCTGATTTTTCATAGTTCTTTTAATATAATGTCTGCAAAATGCATACGCTATGTATGTATTTTGTAATACTTTATTTTGCAATTAACTTCAATTGTTTTGTCATTATTGTTACATTTACTGATGTATTACATTTGCATTACAAATGAGATCATTATAAAATTAAAATTGCATATATATATATCTGTCTTCATTATACATCAGTTTTTCACATCAAAAAATTAATTGTTTATTTACATAAAACTTTGATTAATGATTTCTGTCATAAAATTGTCAGCTTTTTTTATATATATATCTATTAATTATTTCTGCAAATATTATCTATATATACATTTTCGATTTTAATAAAAAATACTAATCAACCGCAAGATAGATACACAATAAGTCACTGTTGTCATGTGTGTGTATATATATATATATATATATATATATATATGTGTGTATTGTGTATATATATATATATATATGAATATATATATATATATATATATATATATATATATATACGTAGATATATATTCTTCTTGATTTTTAATTATATTTATATGACATGTGATTTCTTAACTTCCTGACAATCAATTACATCAATGTTTGAACTTTGTTATGGCAGTGCAAAGCTCACACTAAAATATTCTTCTGTTGCATCCTTGTAAACTCTGTACGACAGTAATCTCGATGTATACATCTTTTATAGCATGTATGTCAGAAACATCTCTGGAATCATCTCTCTAATCACATGATATAATCAACTTTGTAATATTTTCTATTCATTTAGTATACAGTGCCAAATCAATGCGCGTCATCGGGTTCTTGGCAAGTTACGAGATTTATAGAAGGGAAATAATTTATATAGCAAATTTACATAGCTGACATATAAATTAGAGTCTAGTAAAATTTAAAGCTGTGAGTAGCATTTTTCTTTTTTTGTTCTTCTACACGCATCGTATCTTTTCTTTCTGTGATAGATTTTTCCTCATGACAGAACAGAGATAAGCGTTAAAACGAGCAGCATCCCTCTTCCGAGTCTATTAACGAGTGGATTCTCGCACGGCCTTGACTTGATCGTGCACAGTCGCGACCAGGTGTGACGTCACAGAATTCCACGAACGAGAAATTTTGTTGACGCTTAAGCGTTTGACGAAGCCGTCCACGATGATTTTTTTTTTTTCACGTTTCGCGTGACGATATGTCCACGCTTTAATTAACATTGAAACAACATTCTCGACGAGCACGACTGATCGTATTGAGACACGATCCGTGCCACGGATGGAACTTGGCTTCTTCTTTCCCCCTCGTATTTCTGTCTGTATCCTAAGATTACAGCCGTTTGTCAGGCGGCTGTTTTTGACGAGATCTCCGACAATCACATATTTCCAGCCAAAATCCTTCGACACGCTGTCAATCGTCCGCGCGATTCGTTCACATCGTTTGACAATTTATGCGAGAAATCAAACCTCCGCATTGCAACTGCTCCTACTGATCCCCCCCCTTCCGCCACCACCCCCCGACAACTCATCCCCTCTTAGCGACTTTGCCTACAACCTTTTCGAGCTAACTCTGGACTCGGCCTAACCTAACAATGGCCAACAGCTGGCAATCGTTTACACTTTACACGATTGATTCCGCGATTCTCTCGTACGATATCGGAAAGGGAAATTTTTAACTTCGCGACACATTTTGCGATAATACGATTTTCCGCGAAATTTAGATGTGTTATCAGCGCGATTAAAAAAATACATCGTGCAAAAATTGATCGATGCGCGCGACACTTGGCTGCTTTTGTATGGTGCTTTACTTACACATACGCGCGCGCGCGCATCCTCATACACACATATAGCGTTAAATGATAAAAAAATAACTTTATGTGTGATGTGTGTGTAAAATATTCTTGTTTTACTTTTCAACTATACAAGTTTGTCAGAATATATAACTCGACAGATACAATTTAAAAATGTTATGTTCTAAAAAACAAAAAAAAAAAAAAAACAAGAAATTGCATTCTTCTCTTCACCGAATAGAATGAGATTATAATTTGCTTTATAGGTAGTAAATAGAATTTATTGAGTAATTCAATTAGCATTGATTATTGAACGTGGTATAAATAAACAGCTCTCAAAGCTGATACAATGAATATGAATACTGATTGTAAGAATAAAGATTGTAAACATCAAGATTGTAAATGTAAAAATTCATGTACATTGTCAAAAATGTGTATGTGCATGAGTATAAATTTTAGAATTATAGAACACAACCAAGGTGTAAAAAATTATTTTATCGCTCATTTTTCTTCTCATTCAATGGCAGCATTTCTTTTATGAATGTTAAGTTTTTAAAGTAATCAGCTGTCATAATAAATTATGTACATAAATTATATGATAAAAAAAAAAAATATATATATATATATATATATATATATATATATATATATGATCTTTTTCTGTTGCAATATACTATACATGTTGCTCTGTACAGGAAAATATACTATATAACACGCAAGTTGGAAAATATAACACGTGTAAACTTATATATGTGTATGCAAATAAGATAACAATTTAAATATACATATATGTTTTTGAATATATGTAATCATACACAAACATAGCTTTAATCACATCCACATCTTTAAAATATAAAATCTTATCAAAGGTAAAGATATAATAGATATAAATATCTTCGTATGTCTGTATAACCTGTTGAAATATATTTATATATAGAGAATATATTACTCCTAGTCTCTTTAACTATGTACTGTTTGATTGCGTATATTTTCGCTGAAATATTTTTTCGATTTACATAAGAGAGGTAAGTTTGCATACAATGTGAATAAAGTTTTTTTTATTTCTCTAATATGAATTAGTGTGTGTGTGTGTGTGTGCGACACCACGTACGTGAGGATAAGAACGAGATAAGAATTTCAATAGATTCTCTCATCGTGATCATACACATCGAACAAGCGAAAGAGAGGAAGAGAGATGGAGAGATGGAGAGCGCTAGGCAACATAGCTTACTGCTAACAATAGAGGTTAAAGAGGTGTATCAAAAGTATAAGACTTATGAAAATTTATGAATACCGTGATGACTCCATCCTTCATAATGGACTTTCGGCTTCGTATGATCATGCCCACGACCTTCTTAGAGACCTTGGCAGGCATATTCACGCACTGCGCGCACAAATTCTTTCGCTTCTTCAATTTCATGAATTCTTAGAATCTCGACACGGTAGGAGGCATTTTCCTTTTTCCGCGCGACACTGCAAGTCTATCGCTACCACGCGAGGCGATATATTACTTTCAGCTTCGAATCTTTCTCATGACGGCATCTACATAACAGTGATGCGAAGCGAGAGCGACGTTAGAAGCGAGAGAACAAACGAACGTACTGCCCGCGTGTCCGCGAACTTACACAACTGTCGCGAATCGCGAATGCGAATAGCCATGAACTATCGCGAGTCGCGAGGTGACGGTCGTGATTTTATGTCAAGCGGGTCGATTTTCATGTACGCGTCTACACCGTGCCTCATTTGTCCATCTGTCATTGGTCACTGGTCGTTCTTTTTTTTTTTTTTGTACTTTATGCGCGATAATATTATATATTATTGGAACAAATCATTCCTCGACATTTCTCACTACGTTATCTGACGTTATCTTCATTTTTGATAAAGTGAGACACGTTATTGTTCAGATGGCCAAGGCGTTTACAAGTCATAGACTATATTTATATGTAGTTGAAACACATATACGTTCTTGCTTAAAGTGTTAAGCCCGTATCAGACTACGCATTGAAAATTGAAGATTGAAGATTAAAGATTAAAATTTGACTAATCAGAACAAAGGGAACTAAAATTGCTTTGTCTTAATTGGTCAAATTTCAATTTCCAATCTTTAATCTCAATTTTTAATGCGTAGTCTGATACGGGCTTTAGACTATGCATTGAAAATTGAGATTAAAGATTAAAATTTAACCAATCAGGACAAAGAAATTTTAGCTCCTCGTTTTGATTAATCAAAAATTTCAATCTTTACGCATACGATTTATTATCTTTTTTTCTCTAGACATAGGATATATAGAATATAGATCGTTCCTGTCGTGTCTTCTCATCGTAAGTAGAAATTCCATCCACTTGAATGAGGAAAAAGGATAGAGCTGTTTAGCAGACACGCTATTTTTTCTAATGGACATTCTCTTCCTTTTATTTGTTATAAAAAAAAGACAAACAAAGACATTCCTATATTTATACGATTGGCTGCTTGTCTCTACTTACAATTAAAAAAAAAAAGAAAAAAAGAGAAGTAGAAAAATGAAAAATGATTGGTATTTGAAAAATTCTTTATTCAATAGCCAATTATTGTGTCTATGTTTACATGTATTTTCTTGTCGGAAAACTCCTATCTCATTTTCTTTTTTTTTTTTTTATTTTTACATTATGTACTACGGTTAACTCCTTTACGAAGTCTCTAATATATATATATGTATATATAGATATCTCGTGTATCCCATGTGTGACTATGGCCTATGGCTTGATCGCACTGCATCCCACTTCAGTGATTCGTTATCCATGGACAAAAGTGTAGACGCACCACGTGCGCACGAGGCTTTATGAGATATGTCGTCGGTCGTCGGTCAGTATTCGCCGAGGTATGTACATATGTAACGCATACGTATTACGTCGCGATAATGTATATGTATATCTCTCATGTATGTATGATGTATATATACACGCGTTGCGCATAGCACCGTGAGAGTGCGTAGCGTTCAGTGAAAAAAAATGGTAGTTATTTGGGTGTAGTCGGGGCGAATTTTCTGCGATACCGAATGTGAGTACATACCGGCTGGCTGAAAGGGCCGAGTGCCGTTTTTGTCGATGCTACGCGAGATTAGTATGACCGGGTCGGTGATAACGAGAATACGGGAGAGCGGACGAACGGACGACCCACGACTTCGTTCTCCCTCGTACGAAAGCCCGAAGTATGTAGGTACTGTTGGTGGTTCATGCATCTCTCTCATGCTCTTCGCACGACACATGTACGTCGCGCGGATCACGCGAGATCATTTATCAGTCAAAAATAACGGTCCACCGCGTGACGTTTTTCGACGGAATGTCGCGCTCGCGCATCCTCCTTCACGTCCCTCGTCCGCTTCCTCGTCCTCGTCCTCGTCCTCGTCCTTTCAACGCAAAAGTCGCGCTCGCCAAACCTTCCTCGACAAGCGATATTTTTGGGATAGATGTCACGTTATCTATCTCTCTCGCTCCTTCCTCGCTCTCGCTTACGTGCTTACGTGCGCGCCGCGTTGTGTGTGTGTGTGTGTGCGCGCGTGTGTGTGCGCATTCGATTTGTAACATCTCTCTGCGTGCGCCATGGTGTGCGTGTATGTGTGTATATATATATATATATATATACATTTATATATATATATATATATGTGTGTGTGTGTGTGTGTGCGTGCGCATACATATGAAATTTCCCGACACAATACGTCGTGTACGCGCGGCTTCTTGCCCGTGTCACAGCGGTACGCACCCTTTAAACCAATGTCTGTGAAATACGTGTATGTGACGTATGGGTGAGATATACTTGTAGGCATACAAGTGTGTTCCGTCGAGGCTCTCTATAAATTGTCACGTTTCTCACAAGTGGCGTATCCTACGACGATGCTTGACAACAATTCTGCGGCTTTAACAGTATTAATGTCTTGGTCGTGTTCTTGTACGCTCACACACGTATATTCTTCATAACCGAGATATTTGTATGTCCTGACTATTTCCTGACTTGATTAACGCGTTGATAGTTTGAAAACAAATCGATTTATAGCTAATGTCCTGTTTAGGATTCATGCATCCATCGTAGGTACATATGATCCGTCACTCTTGATTTTATTCCAACAATTTTTAGCTCGCGATTAACATTTATATATATTATAAGATGGAATGTTTTTCTTTTTATACAATTATTTCCATATAAATTACAACTTCTAAATATTTTAATACGATATATTTTATAGGTGCATGCAAAGCTTAAATGCAGCTTTACAATTAAGATCGTGGGATTTGTCGATGCATGAGATTAAATATTATTTGTACTCAATATTTTTATGATTATAATATAAATTATTATTTAATTGAGAAATGTATCAAAATGCCACATAAATTTTCTTTAGTTTTACACAACAGATGTTTCTAATATTTGTAGAAAAAATTTAAGTAATACTATATATCTCCCTTTTTTTCTTCTAATTAACTTTTATTTTATTTCAAAGTATTCTCTCTAATAAAATAATTCAAATATGTGTCTCTCATTTAAAAAGAATAAAAGATTATTTTTACAAGTATGTGTGGTATTAAGAGAAAATATTTCAAGTAAAAATATTAATTTAGTTTGTAATTCTTTCACGCATTAATATAGATAAAATTGTATTCTGATTACAGATTCTTTTAGCTCTTCGGGCATTAGAAATTTGTTTGCCGGTTTAGCAGTTAATATGGCGAGATATACAGTCTGAGCCCAAATTATTATGGATATGGATATTTTAAATTTGATAACAAAGACTGCTCATTAGAAAGTAATTTCGATCAGAAAAGTTTTAATTTTATTATCTCGAGAAGAAAATGATATGTGACTCTTATTAACTTTACATTGGAACAAATTGAAGAAGAAGCGCAACAAATAGGTGAAGCAATTTTGTGAAGTAAAATTTTAAATAAAGTTGGTTATGTGCAATGCCGAGATGCTACAATGACAGCAAGACAGTGAGTTCAGTGAACAGCAATCATAAACATAATACAGACGATATTGTATTAACACACTCACATGCTTTCTCGATTGGAAGTCATTTGGAAACAGAAGAAGACCCACCAATAGTTGAAAAATCCCACAGGCGGCTTCGGTGTGATTTAAGTCCTGTTCCAACAAGCACAAATTCTAATTTCAACATAAAACTTCTTGGTTTAAAGGTGAAGTTTTAAGATGATTATATATTTTTATGATACCTTTTGTATTTTATATATATATATAGTATTCTTTTTCCTAGCTTTACATTTTGAGAAATTATGAATATTAATTTTAAATATATATTGAATATATGTTATGCTATTATGATTAGTCTTACTGTACGTTTAAAGTAGATTTTTATATCATTCAAAAAAAAAAAAAAAGAATTTTTTAACATTTACAGCATTAAAATATTAGAAATACATTTAATATTTGTTCCAATGTGTGTGTCATAATTATTTCTTTTTATTTTCCTTACATTATTGCAGAGTGACAAGAATACTCGTCAGGATCATCAGGTGAGCACTGGATCTGGGGGGCACAGAGAAAAAGATAGGGAGATTAAAAAGAGAGCAGCTATAGGCAACACAGTGCGTGGATTTCTCCCATCTGGCCACAGCAGGCAGGACAGGTATAATGATGTCTGTATCAAAAATCATGCTTCTTACATTGTCATTTGTTACACTCTATTATTAATTTAAAATATTTTTTATTATTATTTATCATTTTCTTTTTTTTATGACAAGTTTTGCTTTGATATCTTGGAATGTTTTGCTTTGTATATAAAATCCATTATTAATTTATGCATCTATTATTAATTTATGATTTTGTTAATACAATAGATTCTCGATAATCTAGAAAATGATTGAAATAAAAATCTTGATGTAATTATAAAATTCGGATTGACTTGCTTCTAAAGCAATAATTTTCAATAAATATTTAATAGCGATATGTATAATGTCAGGCTGTTTTATATAAATAATGCAGAAATTTTCAATATTGTGTTAATAAATTGTCAAAACGTGCTTTTCGGGATGGAATTTTTTCAATCATTTCTTAAATTCTTGAATTCATCTTCGCAACATTTTTTCTTTTGGAGTTCTTGAATTTAGGCCTAGTAGTCTTAACTTGATAGTTTTGTCCTTGAAAGTGAGAACGCACTTTTAAAAAGATCAAAATAATAAATTTTAAGGTCAAATATTTAGAAAAGTGAGCTAAATTGTATACCCTCCTCTCTCTCTCTCTCTCTCTCTCTTTTTAGAATTTTTCAAAGCATTAGCTTAGAGATGAGAAATATATCATGAAACTTTCATTTTCCATTTTTAAGCATTGTAAATTGCTTCCTACAAAATATAATCGTACATTCTTTATATCTAAATTGTTTTTCAAAGCTACTAGAAATGCAATAAAATTTTAACAGAGAGAGAAAGGGAGACGAAATTTTTGCATTATATATATATTGGGAATGACTTGAGATATATTTACAAAGAAATTTCCTTGTTACTTTTTGAATATAAAAGACGAGAGCAAGTAAAAATAGTGATAAGACAAGCTCAGATACCGACAATATCGTGCAAAATTAAACATGTATTAAACAGTTGTTTATATATATATATATATATATATATATATATATATATATTATTCTGTACGAGTAGATTAATTCTAACTATTCAGATAATCGAGGATGTATAAACTAATTATAATTACACACAATAAGCTTGTTATGCACTAATATCTATTGTTTGTATAAAAAAATGCTTTTGCAAATAACTTTAATACTAGAGTAGAAATTAGTGTTATGTAGATATGTGCATTTATGTGTATATACATATATATATATATATATATATAATATACATATAGCAGACTTTAAAATAATAGATACGTTATATTCTTTCATATTCTGTAACTGTTTATTCTTACAAGTTTTCATATAATTTTTAGAACAAAAAAATAGATTTTAGATGTAAAAGTTAAAGATGTAGGGTGCTTCTTTAAAAAACTTTGTGTATGACTTATTGACTCTTTAATTATATCCTACATCTTGTTTGTACATGTATGTACAAATATTATATTTTTTTTTATTAAATTTTATAAAAATTTTTTCTTATTTGTTAAAAAAAATTATTTTCACTGGAATGTTAATGTAATAAAAATTTAAAAATTAAAATTTTGATATATTTAATTTAAATATATATTTAATTGTATTAATATTTCGTTCTTTTACAAGATTGAAGTAAAAAATAAAAATAAAGAATTTGATTAAAATTAGTATTATCTGATTTGTATAAAATAGCATATACTCTTGTATCACATTAATGTAAAATGAGAAATTTTATATCTAAAATTTCAGGTATGAGACAAATAGGCAACGTTCAGGCGGAACTGGCGGTGGTTTGTCTAGTTTATGTCCTAAGTTGGTGGCCGGTGGAGGTAGTGGCAGTCAAAGTGGCATCAGTTTGGCAGTGGGCCACTTAGCCTCTCAGGAAACTGGAGGCACTTGCACAGTTGTCACAACTCAAAAGATTCACAGTCACGCACATAATAACAGACGCCAAAGAAAACTATCTATTGTCACGCAGGCAGGTCCTAGTGCCAACATTACTGGTGATAGGAAGGTTAGTTGGTTATATTATATTAGCTAGTTGACACAAACATGTTGGTAAATATATGCAATGTAAACACAATTAACACTTACGGTACACAGGGGTCAATTTCGACCCCTTTTTTTCTTTTTAATGCTGTACATTTAAAAAAAAATGAGTTTAGACTTTGCGCTACCTAGCAGAAATATTCTTAAGTGACGTGCCTATTAGAGTCTGCAGGTCCCATAGTTAGTCTGCCACTAGCTACCGAGTAAAACGTATTTAAACGTGTGTTGTGTACTAACTGTTTCGAAATATAAGTAGTTTACGGATTGTTTTAAGTTTTTTTCTAAATGTTTATATTAGATTTTTTTAAAGCTTTCGTATAAAATTTGAGTTTTTAAAGTTTTCCCTAAAAATTTGAAATTTTTTCTTTTTAAGTTTATAAAAAGTTTTTCCAATTTTTTTTTTTTTTTTTTTTTTTTTTTTATATAAAAATGTATACATTTTATAATAAAAAGAAAAATTTTAGTTATCTGAAATTATTGTTCATTTATTTGCTTCAAAACATGCAAAACCAAGTAATTCGCAAGAAAATAACAAAAATATGTCACTTTGATTCTTCTGAATGATTCAACTTTTTGCAATGCACGAAGTTATAATAATTTTTTTCATGTAGTATAAAACTTCTACTTTAAGAGATTGTATCCAATTTTTTCGTGTTACAATACTCTATATAGGATATAAAACCCTTAATGTGAAAAATGACATTTTTTTCTACGTTATTCTGAATGTTTTTAGGCTTTCTCACATGAAAACTATAACTCCCACACCAATGAACTTTTCATGAGCACACTCATTAAAGTCTAAACTTTCGATTCATGTATGATTAATGTCAAAAAAATTAATTCTAAATAAAGTTATAGCAAAAAAACCGATCGGGGTCACAAACGACTCCCTGTGTATCGTGTGTTGTGGAATGTAAGGTGTGTACCGTAAGTGTTAATAATGTATGTCGCATAAATTTTTAAACTGCTATATCATATGATTTATAATGTTATTATCATGCAATATCATTTTGTTTTATCTAGGTATTATCAAATGTAAATCGTTCCGCTAGCATCTCCAAAAAGCAAATACGAACACAGAGACATGAACAGAATGCTGATTCTTTATCCATAACTAGTAACGGTATTGCGACTAATTCGCCATCTTCCAAAAAGAAAGTACTATCTGTTCTGCATCTATCCGATAGATCATCTGCCCAAAGTGTGAATTCATTATCCTTAGATCATGAAAATGATCGTAGTTTTAGTGATGCTGAAGAAGCAATCGCAGCAATCGAAAATGCGGCACAAGGTAAAAAGATTTTTATAAGTTTAAAATTCACATAAAATAAAATTACATGTAAGAACATAAGAGATAATTTGTTACAATGTTATATATATAGGGTCTAGTTCTACACCTTCGACGCCAATTAATAAAGTGAAGGTGGAAAATATTAACAAAAATGAAGAAACAAACGTGAAACATAATAATATTCTCACAGAATGTAACAATGTATCAGAAAATGCTGTAGATGTGCAACACATTTTAAACGAGTTTGAACAAGATATTACACCAATAAAATCATCTATGGTATCTAAATCACATGAAATTAATCAGGAAAGTATTACAATTGATAAGCAAAAGTTGTCAAGCTCCACCAATAATGCTAAATTTATTAATATCAGCGATCAAAAGGTTTTGAAGCATAAGAATACAAATTCTAGGGAGAAAATGATTGAGCATCATACTAGTAAAGATATCGAAGCGGTTAACATAGAAAAGGAATTAGATGATACTACGATATCAATGGACACAGAGATGAATTCCACGGATAGTAATAGTAAGGATAAACAAACGAAAAGTAGAAAATCCATTGAATATACGGATAGTGGCGATGATGGCACAGATAAAGAAATCACAGATGCTTCGAAGAAGACTGTAAATAGTGATAAGAAAGAAATGGAGGATAATGCGATTTTAAGTGAAGAAGTAATTAAGAGTTCGAGATTTGTGACATCAAAGGTATTGGAAGAAACAACGGAAGCGGATAACAAGACGTCAGATGTAGAGAAAGTAGAAGAGGAGGAACGAGTGACGATATATGATGACGACGGTACCAGTATCAGTGATATAGTAGCAGCACAGGCGCTTCACGAATCATTAAGTAAATTGGGCAAAGTTCCGCCCTTAGAAACTGAGATAGAAGAGACGCAAAATAAAGATTTGCAAGATGAAAAAGCAAAGGTGAGGCAGCATCCTGAGAAAGACATAGTTACGCAAGAGGAAACGGTGGAAGGTTTTATCGGTCCATTGCTGGATGAAAACTTTAAAGCAGATGAAAAATTGTCACAAAAGACAATGGCGATGGAAGAGGTGCAAAATTTATTAATGAAAGTTAAAGTGCAAACTGTGGAAGACGATGATGACGAGGAGAAGGCTGTAGGTATTTCGCCCGATGGAAGATTCTTGAAATTTGAGGAGGAAATCGGTCGTGGTAGTTTCAAGACTGTTTATCGTGGATTAGATACTCAAACAGGCGTAGCTGTAGCTTGGTGTGAATTGCAGGTTGGTACAATAATATGAATTACATAGAGATAAATAACTATATAACTATATACAACGTTATTTTACTCGACTTGCTATTAATTTTAAAAATTAAATATATACGTTATTTATAATATAAAAGTTATATATTGCATATAATTTGAAAGAGAATATTTTCTATTTTTTTTATAGGAAAAAAAATTGAATAAAACGGAGAGATTGCGATTTAGAGAAGAAGCTGAAATGCTAAAGGGATTACAACATCCAAACATCGTAAGATTTTATGACTATTGGGAAGTTACACTTACTCGTAGAAAATATATTGTACTAGTCACTGAACTTATGACATCAGGAACATTGAAAACGTAAGTATTTTTTAGCATTCATCTATAAAGTGCTATTTATAAGACACGTTTTAAAACTGACTTTGTATGTTGTAACAGGTATTTGAGGAGGTTTAAAAAAATCAATCCCAAAGTAGTAAAATCCTGGTGTCGGCAAATTTTAAAGGGTCTGAGCTTTCTTCATTCTAGATCACCGCCCATTATTCATCGTGATTTAAAGTGCGATAATATTTTTATTACCGGTACGACGGGAAGTGTAAAAATTGGTGATTTGGGTCTCGCGACATTGAAGAATCGTAGTTTTGCGAAAAGCGTTATCGGTACGCCGGAATTTATGGCACCCGAAATGTATGAGGAACATTACGACGAGTCGGTTGATGTTTACGCCTTTGGAATGTGTATGCTTGAAATGGCTACTAGTGAATATCCATATTCTGAATGTACAGGACCAGCACAAATATATAAACGCGTAGTATCGGTAAGTATATCTGTATATGTTTGTTACTTTTTAGTGTGTTAATTGATCGTGGCAGTTTCAAGATAATTTCAGTAATTTGAGTAATACTTGAATGTGTGTGTAGGAAAGATAAAAAGTTTGTTTTTAAATCTTAAATATAATCTAGTGCACAGCAAGAAATTAATAAAACATATTTTTTTTTTTTTTTTTTTTTTTTGCACAATAGAATAACAATTTTTATTTATGTTGCAACAAACGATTTTTACTTTTATTATAGGGAGTGAAACCACAGAGTTATGATAAAGTTGAAAACCCAGAAGTACGTGATATTATAGAAATGTGTATACGTCTGAAGAAGGAGGAACGACCGCTCGTTAAGGATTTACTCAATCACGAATTTTTTGCCGATGATGTCGGATTGAAATTGGAAATGGTATCGCGAGATTCAGCGGTCGCGGATACTGAATTGTCGCGTGTTGAATTTAGATTGCGCGTGCTGGATCCTAAGAAACGTAGTAACAAGCACAAAGAGAACGAGGCGATACAATTTGACTTTGATATACAGACTGATAATGCCGAGGAGGTAGCATCAGAAATGGCAAAATCCAGTCTCATATTGGAAGAAGATGCTAAAGCGGTAGCCAAGATGTTAAAGTCACAGATTACAACTCTGTTGAGAGAAAGAGAAGAACGTAAAGCTAAAGAGGAGAAGGAACGTCTGGATAGAGAAACCGCTACAGCTGTGGCTGCGGCCGCAGCCGCCACAGCCACAGATATCGCAACTAATGCTGCTGCAAACTCTGAAAATTTATTACAGCAACAATTATTGCTCCAACAAATGCAATTGCAGCAACAACAGCAGCAGCAACAGATTCAATCTAATATTGGTATGCAAATGCAAAATCAAGTGCCAATGCAATTACAACAAACTCAAATACCCATTCAACAGCAGCAACTACAATCGACTGCTGCTCAACAAGCTCAACAGCATAACTTGCAACCGCAGCAGGTACAATTGGTTCAACAGCAACCGATAATACAACAGCAAACGTCGGTTGTGCAACCTCAGCAAGCACAGCAAATACAATATCAGCAGCAAATACAACAGCAATATCAACAACAGCAACCATATGCTCAGCATGTTCCGCAAAATTTGAATGCAAATTCTTCGCAATGCTCGACTCCGCAAAATGTTCAGGGCCAACCTCAATTTCCTCAGGTACCGCAACAAATACAGCAGCAGCAACAACAGCAGCATGTGCACCAACAACAGCAATATATACAATTGAATCAAATGGGCGTTCCGCAACAGATCCCTCATCAGATGCAGCAACAAATGCAATCGCAAATACAAATGTTACCGCAGCAACAACATATGCACCAGCAACTTCAACCGCAACATGCGCAACAACAACAATACGCGACGCAACCGCAAATCCAGCATGTTCAACAACTGCATCAACATTCTGTTGGTTCACAGCCCGTGCAGAATCAGCAATATTATCAGCAGAATGCTACCGGCACTTCAGGATACGTATCAGCAGGCTCTCTGTATCAGCAAACTATGCCGCAACAAATATTTCACACATATACCACATCTACCAATCCTTCTGGCCACGTTGAGATTTTATCGTCCACTCAAACCGCGACGCAAATTTATTCTCACGCGAGTTTACCCGCGGCTGCGGTGCCTGCAGTATCGTCACAGTCGCAATATGTGCAATCGGCCGGACAAGTTCAGGCATCTATACCATCAGGCATAAACATTAATAGCTCGTCAGCTGTGACTCATATGCCGAATACATCAACTTCGACGATTCCCAATATGCAGAGTGCGCCCCCTTTACTTGGCAATACCGGCCATCAACCCCAGTCTCAGCAAAATATCCTCGTACAAATGCAATATTCGCAAAATACGAACGTCATGCCCAACTCTATCTCGATAACGCCCAATGTCGCAAATGTCTCTGCACAATCGTCTACGAATCTGCAGCAGCAGCAGCAGCAGCATCAGCTGTTTCTTTCGAGTACGGATCAATGTCCCAACACCGACAGGTCTTCATTGGTAAAACAAGATACAATGGATTCAATACAGTCTTTGCCACCAGACATACCAGTCAATGTACAAGATCAAATTGCAGCAACATCTGTTCCAGTTGCAACGAGTGTTGCACAGCAGTTTGTAGCATTAAATGAGGGGTAAGCCAAAATGAAATAAAAACGAGCAAAGAACGAAAAATAGTATGTAATTTAATCGACTATTATTTATTTATTAGAGTTACACCGGAAAATTCTGAAAGTGTTACCGCTTCTGAGAGGAACCGAGTGAAACGTTCAGGAACTAAGCGTAAAAAGCCAGGCATTAAATTAACAGTCTTGTCTGTTAGCAGTAGCGAGGGACAATCGATGACTGTCGAATGCCAATTAGATACGAGTAAACAAAAAACTGTTACTTTTAAATTTGATCGAGACGATATGGTACCTACGGATATTGCTAATAATTTGGTAAGAACATATATTTTTTGGTATTTTATTTATCTTATATTCTTTTATATATTTTACACATCATATCTCTCATATCTCATATATCTCTTATATATCTTTTTCTCTCTTTTTTTAATCAGGTTGCGGAAAATCTATTGCCACAATCGCAATGTGAGACATTTGTAGAATTGATCGAAGACATTGTGAAACAATTACGTTTGGATCCTACACGTGCCCTACCTTTGGTAGCACACGGTCCACCTGATCAATCTGCCGGTGGAAGTCCAGTTACAAGTCGACGTCCTCGGGATCGCGACCACAGTCTCGATACAGCTAAGGTATAATTTTTCTAGCTATTATTTAAACTAATAAATATTAATTTTGTTAATAAGATGCATTATATATGATATAAAAAGTATTTGCATCATATTGTGTGGAGATTTCTGTAATTAATATTTCTCTTTGTCTCTGTGTGTGTGTCTCTCTCTTTTTCTATATATATATATATATATATATATATATGAAATTGCATTATATACATAAGTCAATTATATTAGACACATCTGTATGTGCATTTAAACAAGTGCCTCTAGATATATATATATATATATCTTTTTGTGCTGTTTAAATGCATGTACAAATGTACATCTAATTTGCTTGCGTATATAGTACAATTATTTTTTTTCCCCAAATAAACCAATTTACATCTTTTCATTCAAAATCAAACAATGATACAAGATAATATATCAAATAGAATAAGAGGCTGTATGTTCAACACATGTATATTTTAAATATAAAATATAAAATTAAGGGTGTACATGTATAATTGGTGTAATATGGTTTTGGACGCAGCAAGTGAGACATGGCTCGCTAACACGTCAAAGCAGCCACCGATCGTCGTACAAAGTCCACCGTAGACACCGTTCGGTGAGTTTATCGATCCCACCGTCCCTTGTCCCATTTTTCCTATATATTTCAGAATTATACAATTGTGGACGTTTGCGCGACTCGTTTTTGTTACATTTGCCTAAATTTAAATATAATTAATAATTTTGTTTTGTTGTACAGGTTCACATTATGTATGTGTAAATCTAATAAAGCTTTGAGATTAAAAGAAAATTTCTATTTCTCTAACAAACATTTTGTATATATGGGAAAAAATAATTACATTGATTGCATGATTTTAAGGACTCTAGAGATTGATTTCTATACATAGAGAGAAATTTTTTTTAAATCTCAGAACTTTTTTAGAAGTATGTTCTCTATAGATTTATGTTCATAATATTTGTACATCTCTTTTTTGCAGATTACTTTATGTCATTATATTTATAGCATTGTGTATGTGTGTGTATGTATGAGCGTGTGTACGTACAAATACACATATTAGAAACCACTTTTGTGTACATTCTATATTTATTGAATTATGTGCTGATTTGTACATAAAATTTCAATATATTTTTGTTTTATGAAAATTATATTTATTATTTTATGTGGGACAATTTTTATTAGAACCATTTTTGATGTATTGCAACAAAATATTAATTTTTTTAACTCATGTTTTCATATATAAATATATTTTGTATTGTATACTTTCAAGATTTATTAGCATTACAAATTACATAGTAAAATCTAACTATCAACATTTATATTTTAATGCATATTAAAGAAATATAGAATCTCTTTTTTAAAAACAACTTTTCCTTGCGAGACATTTTTACAAAACGCAAATTTATATAAAATTCTTAATGTACACTGATTATTATTATCAATAATAAAATGCACAATTTTAGAATTTGTATTTGTAATGCACAATTATTCTTTATAACATTTTATTTTTTTTATAAAGGTGTTTATCATTGTATTTTTTATTACTTTATTATTAATAAGTCACTAATAAATATTTTGTGTGTGAAATAATAACGAATATTTTATTCATTTCAGAGAGACGAAACTTCAAATACTTCTACCCCAACAAAACTATTGCCGATCGATCAGATTATTTCTCATATTGCCAATACTACTTTGGAGAAGCAACAAATCGCTCAAACACCTGACAGTCAAACAGGCGCCGAAAATACGTCGGCGGAGGCTTCCAGGAGATCATCCACATCTACGCAAAACACCGATACCTTAACTCCTACGAATATACCGAGTGATCCGACAGATAATCAAGAAACCGTCGCTTCTGCAACGTCTGCAGAAACAATAGTAGAAGCTCATCATAATATTCAAAATGATGCTAATAATTCGGCTTTTAAATCTTATCAAAGTTCGACGGTACATACTCAGATGCAAATGCAGCAGGATGCAATGAGCACAGGTTACGTAGTGAATGAAGTGTCAAAAGAATCTCAAGAACAACAAGATATAGTGGATATGAAAGAATCCGGAATGACTAAAGAAACAAATGCATCTGACACAGTTGCGGAAATATCAACCTTGACGGTGCCAAGTGCACCAGCACGTAAAGTATCTCGCTTCTTAGTTAGTCCTGTAGTTGAACAAAAGAATATTGCGACCGAAGAGGAATCTTCTGTCGTCAATGAAAGCGCAGGTCACACATTGCAGTCGACAAACCAATCCATCGCATCAGTTGCGGAACCCAATTTATTAAAAAATGAAGAACACATTGTAGAAGCGAATGTTTCAGAGATTCAAAGTATAAATCTGCCTGAACAAGCTGGCAATAATGAGAATAAAACTGTTCCATATACTACAAACGTGGAACAAACAGATAGCGTTCAACAAATCTTACAGCCGGGGCAACAGCCGATTGGGCTGCAACAAAGTATTATCCAAGTACAAACTGTGCAGCAAGTAACGGGACACATGCAACAAACCACAACTATTAATCAATCGAAACAGCATACTATAATTTTACAAGGAGCTACAATAACCTCGCAACAAACATCTCAGCAAATACCTCAAACTAACATGCAGCATTTTGTACCGGTGAATTCGCAAAAGGAGCTCCAGCCACTTCATGCGAACGGAATAGCTCAAACACAGGCGCAGTATACGAATCAGATGATACAGTCACCTGCCGTTGTGATGCAACAGCAGCCACAGCAACAAATTCCTATACAACAGAACGTACTACAACAGCACATGCAAGCGGAACATCAGGGTCAGATACAACAAACTCAGCGTGCTCCAACAGTGCAACAATTCGTCCCGCAGCAAGTACAACAACCGCCAACGCAGCAATATGTGATATTATCGGGACATATGCAGTCGATACAACCGAATATCGACGATCGAAATCGTAGAGTATCGAATATATCTATCGCGTCCAATGTGTCTATGGACTCTCAAATTTCAGAATCGTCCAGTATATCTGAAGAAAAGAGACAAACTGTTGCGACTGCAGCTAATATGCCTGTAGCAACGCATATGCAACATGTACAGGTTGTTCCGCAAGATATGTCGAACACAATGCCGATACAGCAACAAAGCGCTAATGTAGACATTGCTCAACAAACGCTTCAAACCACTCATCAGAATGTGCAACATAATGCTATGAGCTCTGTACCTCCGCCGTCTATGCCGGTACCTCTCCCTGTACATCCAGTCGTTACAGATGTTTCTACGTCCAAGGTTGCGATTAAAACGAAAGAAGTATCCTCGACTCTTCCAGATCTTGCGCAAAATTTGGCAAACATACTCTCGAATCCAAAATCCAAATCTGCCACTCCTCATCCCTTAACCAACAGTCACGAACCAACCGCCGTGCCTAATCCTGCTGTTGTTGCCCCCACATTAGTCGACTATAAACCTGTACAATCCGAGCAGTATTTTCAACCTATACAACCGGAAGCGAGCCAGCTGCAGATTCAACCACCTGTCCAACATAATTATCAAGGACAGATTGTGCATCAGGGATATCAGGGACAGCAAAACTTTCAACAAACGTTTCCAAATCAGCAATTGCTTCATCAAAATCAAACACAACAACTGCAATCGATTCCGTTAACGATCCCGCAACAGATTGACTTGCAATCGCAAATGATGCAATCAAATCTTGTAACAGGACAACCGACTGTTCAAGGAAAATGGTTTATTTCGACTAATCAATCTAATCCTCCACAGCAGCAACAGCAGCAGCCGATATTGCGACATATACAGTCGAATCAACCGTTTCAAAATCAATTACATTTGCAACAAATTCCGATGCAATCCCAAGTGCAACAGCAAGCTATGCAAGATCAGCATAGCGAATCTTCCATTGTATTAGATCAATCGCACTTACATTTAAAGCTTCCGGACCAGCAACCGGCAAAATTTTTGGAAACTGAAAATTTGGAATCATCAAATTGGTGTGTAATTTCTTATTATCATTAATTTTGATAGACAAAGATAGAAAAACGAATATGTTTCCTTATTAAATTTTAATTTATTATTTCAGCATACGTCGTACTAGTTCTGATTGCCAATTGCTTACATCTGAGAATGAGAATTCGAGTCATGATGTGACGCCCGAGCATACTTTTGTTGAATCTATTGATTCTACATCGATTCTACAACAACAATTGTCGCAACAATCACATCAGCAGCAATTACAACAACAACAACAACAACAACAGCAGCAGCAGCAGCAGCAGCAGCAGCAGCAGCAGCAGCAGCAGCAGCAGCATCGCAAACTTAGTCAACAGAATTCGTTAGACAAAGTGTCAGATATAAGCAGTGTCGGAAGCATCGGAAGCAGTACAGGGCCGCAAACCATAGCCGACTTGCATCAGAAACTCGTACAATTAACTAGTCAGCCATCGGAAGCGTTAAACGTCGGTACACCACCTATAAGTTATCCTGCTACGCCTCATAATCATCAAATAGTTGGAGGACACGATACGTACATGCATTCTTTGCAGCAAAAACTGTTTAATATCGGTATGCCCGTTTCGTCGACGAATGCATGCCCGTTATCTCCTCAGACAACGATACATTCCTCTACTATTCTCACTGACACACAAGTCAGTGATGCTACCACTGAAGGCTCTGCTATAATCCAAGAAAGTTCTAGCACATTTTCTCAAACTGTGAGTATTTTACAGAATATTATATGCACAATGTACAAATCTTGCTATCTTTGAAAAGGTTTTACATAAAATTTGTTTCTAGAATGTGGAATGTTCTCTCGATAGTCCAACACCGGGAGTAGCTCCCACAGCACCCGAAACTATGAGCCCAAGTAAAGAAAATATAAAGGTACGAGCTCAAAGACCGGGATCCCGTTTGCAAGAATTAGAACAGGAATTGGCAAAGATTCATCATAGAGGCTCGATTTTCGCGGCAGCTCCGACACAGCCGTTAACACCGCCTATACCTATACAAACGCAGCAACAACTTGCGCAAAATTTATTAACGACTGCTCTGCCAGTATCGACTTGCATACCTATGGCCACTGTCACGTCTAATGTTGTAACACCACGATCTGGTACCAATACTCCAATTCAAACAGAACTCCAAGACAGTACTAACGAGGTTAATTTCCATTATTTTATAATTTTTTCTTATAATTTATTCTTTTCGTTTTTTTTGTTAAATATTATTTATATATAATATGAAAGAAGAATGTGTTGTACATACATATTGATAATATTTTCATACATAAATAAGATAATCTCTCTCGGATTTATTATTATATTAAATTTTTTTTTCTTTTAAAATAATTATAGAAAAGAAGTTATTTTTTTCACTTATGATTTTTATTCAATGTATGTACAATTGCTTAATCAATATTTGGACAAAATTGTCGTCACAACTTTTGTTTTTTGAAATGTAATAAAGTTATGATATTATTACGAAAAATTACATATATATATACACATGTTTATTTTTTACATATTTTCTTTTAATGTTAGAATGTAAATTTTGCAGAAGGCAAATCCTGCTCAACCTATCCGAAAAGTATCAAGGTTCGTGGTTTCCAAAGTTGCAGGTCCGCCTGCTCATAGTAATGTTATTATTAATCAACAACAACAGGTTATTGACGCTGCGAGAACTCAATTACAACAAATGGAAGAATTAAAAACTTCAGAACGACAAACTGTTTCTTCTTATCAGACAGATGATCTCCATGGTAAAAAAAAAATACTCATAAATAAAAACTATAATTAAATTCATTATATTAAAACATGTACTGTATTATATGTATTTATTATTACTAATTTCAGGTGTACCTGTGCAAGTACCTCATAGCCGAGAGAATTCTGTTCCACCAACTGTCCAAGCAGTTCATGGTACTAATGTTTTAAGTATTGAAGTAAGTTTCACATAACTTTACTATTATTGTGACAAATCAGGATATATTTTATATTATGAAAGTTAGTAGAGTAGTCTCTCTCTTGACTAATAATTTCACTACAAATATTAACCAATTATCTGATTTTATAGCCTGAAAAAGAAGAAAGATTTGTGCTTCTTACACCAAGTGAAGAATATCAACTGCTTATAAAAAGGTAAAATTAATTTAAACTTTGAAAAATGTTTAAAGAAGTATATAAGATAGTGTAGTATAGTGTACTAATCAAATATTACATCTGAAAAATTACAGCGTACAGATTTACTTATAAGTTGTCCATCTTTCACAATGTAAAATATTTTTGTTGTTAGGCAAACTCTGGAATTGGAAACATTGCAGAGAAGACATAGGGAAGAGTTGGAACGTTTCCAACAGCATCAGCTACAATTGCTTATTCAGCAGCAGCAACAAGCAAGTGCGCTCCATCAACATCAACATCACCCATTACTTTATCACACCGTTGCGACGAATATTTCTGGTATAATATTGATTTTAATTTTATATTAAATTATATATATATATATATATATATATATATATATATATATATTGTATATATACATACAATATATGTGTGTGTGTGTGTGTGTGTGTGTGTGTGTGTGTGTGTGTGTGTGTGTGTGTATATGTGAGAGAGAGAGAGAGAGAATTATATGTATATAGGATATATATATATATATATAAAATGTATATATAGTAAGAGTAAAATATTACATTTTATCGTTCGACAGGATCTAGAATTCCAGGGACAGAAGACTATTTCATGTTTAGCACAGCACCGCAAACTCCATTGCAGAAAGGTCCGAACTATCCGGATACAGATGAGACTCTACGGTTAGCCATGCAAAAATTGAAGCAGACTCCATTGCAGCTTCAACCGCAACAGCAGGCATCGGCTGGAATACCGCATGCTTATGTTATCCCAATTCCAGTAGTGCCTTCCGAAAATATGCAAAGTGTAGTCTCCCAGCAGAGTAATAACTGTTCAAATGATTTATCCGAAGGAATCGATTCGATACATAGCACGACAACTGTCGTTGGCAATCCGACGCAATATCAATTCGCTCCTATACTGTCAGAGGGAGTGAATATTCCATCGACAACTGGACCCACGCCCTTGTCGATATCTAATTCGACGGGCGCGACCTATATTCAATATCACGAAGGCCAGCAGCCGTTAGCGAATTTCCAAGCCTTCAGCTGTACACCTCACGGCGGTTTCTTCTTGCCAGCTGGATATCGGCTGATATACGCACCACCTGCCGGGACGACTCCATCTCAACCGGCAACCCCCGCTGCGTCTCACATAGCAAGTTCTTCGCGTGATAATGATACGCCTCCGACGGCGGAGCCGCATTATTCGATCGCCGCCGAAAATTCGACGGTTCCTCCCTTGGATCAATAATACGATACTCTGCTCATACGCTTCTATATTTTTTCCGGTCGATCTGTGCTCATTCTTAGTTTAATGCGTTCGATATCGTCTATAGTGCGAGGTTTCGTATTTTATCATCGCGAATGTAACTCAAATATATAATTTGCTGTGAAATGCGCGCGCCTCGCGTTGCTAGACATTACTATATAAAAGTGTAAAGATGGATTAAAAAAAAAAAAAAAAAAAAAAAGCGTGAGTGGAAATATATATGTTTTTCGATGTGTACGACGTCCTTGCATATATTAAACAAATATCAAATATTCTCGCTATGTATCTGAGCGTGTGCATGATATTACTTTAATATGTGCCTCGCAGCGGAAATCAAGCAGAAATTACGCGGGAAAATTGCGACGAAGAAGGGATATTTAAAATTTTCCAATTGTAACGCAGGAATTTGAGATAGAGGCCTCTACATGTACTGTGCTTCGAGATGCGTTAAGGAAAAAAAAAAGTAACATCTTCCTTTGCTGAGACCTCTAAGGGATTCTATCGCTCGATTCCTTTAGTAGCACAGCTCATTAGTACAGGCCTCCGCTAGTCTTACGATCGAAATGGCACACGGCCATTCTGCTCGCGATATATATGTATAACTGTTATTGTATGCTTGAATGTGTCCAGAAAACGGATAGAGATTGAATGAGTAAGCTGAATATACAGAGACAAATAGTAAAAGTGGACGGAAAGGTAGAGAATGAACAGGACGGGAAGAGAAAAAGAGAACGAACGTATGTACGTATATGTGATGATGAATGTATAGTGCGAATGTGTCTTTGTATGTATGCATACGATTGTGCAAATATGTATGTATCAGAATTAGAGACAGAGAGAGAAATATGAGTAATATAGTCACTGTTATGCTTTAATGTATTTCTAGCGATTTTGCCTATTTCAATTAAAGAAGAAAAGTCATGTGTTACTAGTTAGCAAACCCATTTACATATATTCATATACACACATATATATATATATATGTGTATATATATGTATGTATTTATATATATATATATATATATATATATATATATATATATATATATATATATATATATATTCATACACACTATATATATATATATATATAGTTTACTATTGATATGTCTTCTTTTAAAATTGGTAGTAGCCATTTTAACTACATTTTTTCTTTTTTTTTTTTTATACAAATATAGTATAATTTTGCGAAATTTCCAATGCCATTTTGGTATAGACATTTGGTTGACGAATGTTGACACAATTCGAGCATTACCCTTTCTAATCGATCTGAATAATACATTACTGTCAACATATTAGAAAGCAATGTATTAAAACTTCCTATTTTTTAGTTCTCGATAATCTCGATGATGACATGCCGTTCTTGGCAGTAAAATATTAAAATTTTAACTGAATACATAATTAACAGCGCAATTCATAATCATCTCCGTTTTTTTTAATTGTTTACAGACTTTTTTAAACTGTTTACATATGATTACATATAATTGGTTCATCAATGTTGCTGCAACCATTATTCAGAGAGAGAAATGCTTCGTTAAATTATTCCAATACACAACTCACGGCTATTATAAGAAAACTTGGTAATTATGCGCAGAGATTAAATTTTCTCTAAGTGTATTAAGGCTTCTTTTTGAAACAATGTTGTATTAAAGTCTGTTCTTTTATAGGAATTACAATAGTTTATTATATTACACTGACTTGAGACTTGATTATTTTCTTATGCAATGATCAGAGAAGATGACAAATAGGTACTCGTCTGTCATTATTATGTATAGTATATAAGTTTAATAGATATAGTTTCAACAGGATCCTTAGTCACTGCGAGATTTCCTCGCTAACTCATTTTATGGCTTAAACGCCTATACATACATACGTACATATATACACATCTTCTTTTGAATATCAATGTTGCATTACGTCTAACAAATCTCAGTCGTGTAATTTAATAATGACTACTTATCATGTCAAATCTTGTTGCCATCTATAAGAAACAGAGAGTAAGTAGTTAATAAACAAAGCTTTAAAGTTTATTTAAAGCTTATTTAAAGAATGGCTTTTAAAAAAACTTTTAACAAGTAAATGTGGCTTTATAATATAACTTTCTCCATGTACATACATATACATGGATGTGTAAAAAAAGTTAACAGGAATATCGTTATGCTTTTTATATGTAAAACTTATTATTTTGCCAAAGAAAATATTAAGTAATGCAACAAAATTCTCAAAACTTTACTAAATTCGTTCATTGTCATGATGGTAGTTTCGTTGTGGGAATTGAACTTTTAAAAGTTTAATTAAATTGTGGCATATTTATTTGGATATTCTGCTTTTAAGAGCAAAACAAGTAATAACTAATAATTTTTTATATTCTCCAATTTATATGTACAGCTGATATGTTCTGCATTGATTTCACGACAAATAACTGTTAGTAACGTTTACATACACATCACAAATAACAAAACAGAAATAAATTTTCACTTATTTGTAAATATTGCAGATGTAAAAATAAGGAAAATGAAATATTGGATATACAATCAAATAAAGTTACGCCATTGATTTCATCAATAAAAGAATATATTATGTGACATATATAGATGTAGCACATATATTCGTTTGTGTGTATATAATCTCTATAAATTTTAATTTGGGTTCAAATTTTTCAAAATATGTAAAATGTGCAAGTATTTTTAAAAACGTTGTATAGTTATAATAATTATTTTGCATGTAAATACTCTTAAAAATAACTTTGTCATTAATAAACTTTTTGTTTCTCAAACTCTCCATAAGGAATAAATGATTGTTTTTTATATGTATTAAAGTGTGAAACAATCAAATATTTTGAAAATCTTTGGAAGCACATCAAATAAAGAATTCTTGTGGAAAGGCTTCAAGACTGATTAGGTGTAAAACGAGAAATAATAGTTGATAATTTCAAGATATATGTGAAATTTCATTTAAAAACTATATACATTTAAATTCATATGAGAAAGATAATACTTTTTTCTTTCATTACATATTATTATACTCAATTATTAATTGTATATCTATTAAAAGAATAAGGAAATATATATATATCTTTGTCCAGTATTTAAAAAAAAATTATATATATATTTAACAGTGAGAGAGAGAGAGAGAGAGAGAGAGAGAGAGAGAGAAAAACTAGTTATAATACATACATACATATTCCATTTTCACAGAGAGTTGAAATATATATCAATATGTATTTGCATAACATATTTATAATAATGCTCCATTATATTATCTGTTAAATTAACAGTTTTTCAGGAATAATTCTAGTTGCAATGATTGTAAAATCTTAAATTGAAGATATGGATGCGAATAATGATTCCATAAGTGGACAGAAATATTACAAACAATATAAATTGAATAATTCATAATTATGTATTAATTATACAATTAAATGCACATTGAATTTTTTAAAATAAAAATCTTTTTTTTTTTTTTAAGTAAAATCCGTTCAAAAGTATTATTATTTTTATCGAAACAGAAGTTTTGATCATTATTTTTCATGTTAAATACAATATTTGTAAAACATACAGAAATTTTTACTAATACTTATTATTAAAAGACATTAAATGTTAAAATCACTAGCAACAATTGTAAACTTCATGTGAAGTGAAATAAATAAATTGACACGCAGTATAGATTACCATTTTCTTACATGCAATATCATTTAAATAAAAGAACAATTTATCATCTACAGTCTTTATTACAATAGAACCGTATATAATATATATTATATTCAAATTCTGCAAAAATTGTTATTATAGGTTATTTTAAGAAATATTTTCTAAGAATCTTTCTCTAGAGACTATTTTTATTTAAAATCGTAAAATGTTCCTTTTATTTATTATTATGTATTTCTTACACGCAGATCAGATTTCCTTTTTTTTATTCCATATTGATAGAATAGGATAATGTTATTTGTATCTATAACAAATTAAAAAAGTATTTCGATTAAAGAAAGTATTTTCAAATGTTATTTTAAAAGTATTATTTTATATGAATAAAAACAGAATTATATATTATTAATGGAAAATGTAATAAATTAGTATAAAGGCTTGTAGAATATAGAAAAGATAAATGCAGCTCAAGTGGTACATCTCTTTGGAAATAAAAAAATAAACAAAAGTAAATTTCTAATTTCAATTATATTATATATATGTAAATGTTTGAAATTTTCGAAATATAATACAAAAGAGATATTCTTTCTTTTATATAACTTTATAATTTGTATATATTTGCATATCATAACCTGGTTGACATAATGTCTTATCATACACAACAAATCACAAATATATTTTACATTAATACTTATAATAACGTAATATATAACATATTAAGTTGTGTGCTTACCATCATATGTAATTAAAAAGGTTTAATTCAAATTACAAGGATTCAAAATGACTTCGTCTCCTCGCATAGGCCCCCATGCAAGCAAAAAATCCAATAATCCCGATCGTTAATCCCAGTATCAAGGCTAGAGTGTCTCCGAAATCGAAATTATTGGAGGCCATTGCAAAGTCGAATACGCCAAATACGGCGAGTATAAAATAAATCCACATTCTTCTGGTTAAAAAGAATTATGAATATGCAAAAACATATATATGCAATACTGCAACTATTGCAAGATCGATGCGGTATTTGCACTGTTTTGATATCCAACGTTCAGTATGATTATAATCTAATTTAATTTGTGATATATATTATACTTCAAGCTCGTCTTGGAATACATTATAATTACACGTTGTGTTATCTTTGCTTTGCTAAATATTAACTGATATTAACTGTCGATGATGATAATTATGAAACTTTTTAGCGTACACGTAGATCTTGTAGCCACACTGTCTATTGTGTATACGTAATACGTATAGGTACTTGGTAAATAAACAAAATGTGTAACTAAAGTTAGTTACAATGCATTTATAAACGTGTTGGAATGTATTTTTGAATTTTGGATATTCGATAAAAAAAAAACTTGCTTTTTTTTTATCGTTGTTAAAGAGACGACACGTGAAAAAACTTGAATCATAACTGCAAAGCCATAAATAAAAATTGATCGCAATCACGATAAAAATGTTTGACTGTGATTGGTCAATTTGCTTCACGATAAAAATTTGATTATGCGTCGTGGCCTTTAAAAAACAAATTTTTATTTAGAGAATGATTGAAAGAAAATTATCTTTACTATTTTAATGTCAATCATAATTAAAATGGACAAAGACTTTGACATTTTTACCGATTGGCTACTTCCGAAATTGCAAATATATTTATTTTCTACTTGATAACCAATCGACACGTGAATTTTAATTCATCCATGTATGAAGTATCGGAATATATAATATTTTATCTGACATAATGGCTGCGGTCAAGACTGCGCTACGAATGCTTCGAATCATTCTATCTTTATTATATGTTGTATGAGACTAAAGATAGAATGATGTTTCGAAGCACTCTCGAGCCTGCAGCCAATAAGACAAGTTTCTTCAAATGTAGATACATTCCGATTGGCTGCAAGAAACTTTGGACACTAGAAATTCTCTATCCAACAGCCAATCAATGCATTCGACTGCGATTGCGTTTATCTAAAAGTTACAAGTACAAATTGACCAATCGGAGTAAAGTAAGTTTCTTCGCTCTCACCTACGAGTCTTACAAGAATCGAAACATAACCTCGATAGTCAGAACGTAAATAAATAAGGTGAATAAATGTGTTTACTTGGGAGAGAAATTTAGTAGCAGTTAGAGTGAGTTGCAGCAAGATTTCCAATCATCATGGCCAATTCATCGGCGAACGTAACTGTATCGAGTATTTTGAAAAATAAGAGTTCGTTCGAGGATGAACCGCGGAAGAAGAGCAGGGAAGATTGGCGAAAGGCCAAGGAGCTGGAAGAGGCGAGGAAGGCTGGCACTGCTCCCGCCGCCGTCGACGAAGAGGGTAAGGACATCAACCCGCACATTCCGCAATACATCAGCGCGACGCCATGGTACTTCGGCTCTCAGGGTCCTACCCTGAAGCATCAGAGGCCGCAGCCCGAGAAACAGAAGCAGTTCAGTTCGATAGACGAGTGGTACAATCGCGGAGTGGATGCCACACGAACGGTAACCAAGTATCGAAAGGGCGCCTGCGAGAATTGCGGTGCGATGACCCACAAGAGGAAGGATTGTATGGAGAGGCCGCGCAGGGTTGGAGCAAAATTTACAAATTCCAAGATAGCACCGGATGAATTTACTCAGCCCGAGCTCTCGATGGATTACGATGGTAAGCGAGACAGATGGGCTGGTTACGATCCATCTGAACATAGAGCGATAGTGGAGGAGTATCAGAAGATAGAGGAGGCCAAGAGGCAGATGCGCGCCGACAAACTCGATGCGGAGGAAGAGAACGACGAGCAAGACTCGGACAAGGATGAAGATAAATATGTGGACGAGGTGGACATGCCTGGTACGAAGGTAGACTCCAAACAGCGCATTACTGTAAGAAATCTACGAATTCGAGAGGACACTGCGAAATATCTGCGCAATCTAGATCCAAACTCGGCGTACTACGATCCAAAGACTAGATCCATGCGAGATAATCCTTATGCCGGTACAGAACGCGAAGTGGATTATAAAGGTGAAAACTTTATACGCTTCTCCGGAGACACGCAGCAACATGCCAACGCGCAATTGTTCGCTTGGGACGCGCACGAAAAGGGAGTCGATGTACATTTATTAGCTGAGCCGACGAAATTGGAATTACTGAAGCAAGAATATGACAAGAAACGCGACGAGCTGAAGGACAAGGCGCGCGACAGTATAATCGAGCGTTATGGAGGTGACGAACATCTTAAAACGCTACCAAAGTCTTTGTTATTGGCACAGACCGAGCATTATGTCGAATATTCGAGATACGGTAAGATAATTAAAGGGCAGGATAGACAGGTGATACGATCCAAGTACGAAGAAGACATTTATCCAAACAATCATATGTCGGTTTGGGGTTCCTATTGGCAAGATGGAAAATGGGGCTACAAATGTTGTTATTCCTTTATTAAAAATTCCTATTGCACCGGAGAGTCTGGGAAGAGAGCAGCAGAGGCAACGAGCGACAGCACGACACTGGATAAAATACCAGTGAGAAATGAAATAGAAGAGACAGACTATAAATTGGACGACATCGTAGTGGATGACAATCGTTCCTCGAGCAACGAATCTTCATCCGAAGATGAGGATACGGCAAAAAATAAAACGGAAAAACAAAGTAAAGCGGCTAAGCGAAAATTGAAGAAACAGAAACGGAAAGAAAACCGCAAGAATAAGAAACAAAATGCTGAGAAACATGACGAGGACAAACTGAAGGAAGCATTGAGAAAGGAAGAGGAAAGTACGAGGAACATGGACAAGCTATTGCAAATGAACGAGAGAAAACGTCCTTACAACAGCATGTATGAGACTAAAGAACTCACTGCCGAGGAGATAGAAGCATATCAGATGAAACGCAAACGCGACGAAGATCCAATGGCCCATTTTCTTTCAAAATAATATTACTAACTTATCGTTATAATTAAAATCCAAATAAATATATAATACGTATATTTATATATATATATATATATATATATATGTACAGCAGATTCTACGATTTATGGACATTATTTGTCTTATTTAATAAGAATAGGATGTTTTATGTAAAATATTAATATCTAACTAGCGATTTAACGATATATTAATTAAACAGGAATTGAGGAGAAATTTATATTATTTAAATTTTACTGAATTACTAATATTTATATATGTATTTACTTTTTTCTTCTCTTTTTTTGTACATAAATAAATAAAAATCTGTATATATTTGAACAGTTCACCTCAGTTGCATACATATTCAATTTAAATTTTGCCAAGTAAAAATTATATTATTCTTGATTTTAGATTTTATTGTTTCAAGTTATTCGCGCGTAATCTTTTGTACAAGACACTAGCGATCTTTAATGTCACCTCATCTATGACTGATGATGGGTGTTGCGAAAAAATGAATAATTCAAGTGGGGGGGAATTGTTGCGCGACGCGAGACACGTGACATGTGACACGTGACACCACGATATATCCATACACCATTTATATTGATGATACATACATATGCCACATATGGTTCGCTGTTCCGTCTTCCGTCGGTTGTCAAGCTTCAGAGGGCGTCGCAAACGCTGATGATCTGAAATCATATGGAAGTTTGGTAACCCCGAATATTATTTAGTCAATGACCGAGGAAAAATCGCTAGACAGCCATATTATGTAGAAGCAGACCGTGACTTTAGACATCAAATGTCTTCTATTCGTCAGGCTTCTTGCAATATTATGCTTCGTCGTAATATATCTTGGTGTCGATGATAAGTGCGCACAGTTTGTAAGTGTCTACGCAATTGTCTTGTGCACCATTCACAGCATAAACTATTTTTCTTAACGATACCGAAAATACACAAATCCTCTTCTAATTTAACTAGGAAATCGCGTGTGAGTTAATTTTGTCGCTAGCGTTGTTGGATAACGCGCTGGAAAAAAAAGCATGTTTCTCACTCAGAGGTTACAAGAATTGCAATGATTTAACAATGAAAATGACCGGGATCCGTGCTGCGGGTATTTCTATATAAAGGTGGAAGAGAGAAAGCTGAAGAGAGACGGGCGAGAGAAAGAAAGAGAAAGGAAGAGATGTGTCGGTGGATAAATTACTACAATTTGCTTAATAGCTAATAGACTCAAAATTACTGGTATGCTTTTACGATTCGCTCACAATGTTCGTATATGCGACGATACTGCCTCTCTTCTTCTTTGGATTATTAGGTAAAATATATATATTTATATATACATTTATATATACACATACATTTTTATACATGTAAAATATGCGCATAAACAAAAACACTGCACAAAAGCTTATAGTACTTTACATTGTACTTTTTAACAATTTATGACACAAATGTAATATATATCCTTTCAATTGTAAATCTTTTTTACATTTATATATGTAAAAGCTAATATTTATTGGTTTTGGATTTTTTAAAATCATCAATTTATAGTTTATTTATTCCTCATTGATTCTGAAAATTTATATGAATAATTATTTTTTATTTCTAATTTAAATATTTTCATAAATTTTAAAATTATATTTTATATTTAAATAGAAACTATATAAGATATTAATTAATAAACAAAATTATACTGTATTTAGTATACTTTTCAATTAATTTTAATAATTCATTGAAACTCTAAATATTGAGTATAGATTTACTTGTGTTGAATTTTTCCACTTTTAAAAATCTATAATTTATATAAATTCTACTGATATCTTTCAAGGGAAAAACTTTTATAAATACATACATCAAACTCTTGTTTAAGGAAAATTTGTGTGTTGAATTACGTATACATATTAATGACATATATATCTTATGTGTTAAATTGGAAATGAAAAGTATTATTGTTAAGATAATTATTTTTTTTATTATAAATTAAAATTTTAAAATTTTAATATAATATAAATATGTTAGATAATTTTTGGAATTCTTCAACATTTTTGTGATTTTCATTGAATTTTTGATTGCATTTATAAATATGTATATGAAAATTTTAATTATAAAAATTATTTTGATTATAAAGATATTTAATATAGAAAGTTAAGAATTGTTGATATACAGATAGGGAGTCCCTAATTTAAATGGCAAAACTCCAGGAGTGTGTAGGGGATCGAAAAACTAAAACAAAAAGTCCTTTAGAGATTTGCTTGTTTTTGCTCCATTTTGGAGAAAATCACGAAAAAAGAAAGAAAACAAGTTTTCATTTTTTTACTTATTTATTCCCCACAAGCTCCTGAAGGTTTGCCATTTTAATTGGGGACACCCTGTATATATATTATATATGCATTTATATGTTGTTGAAAACTGTTAAATCAACAATTTTTAAAAATTGTCAATTAACTGTTTATTTAGTTAATTAAATTAATAACTGATATTGAACTATTAATATACATTAATATAAAAAATAATTAAATTAATAATTATTAAAAATTATTTTGTTGAAAAAATTTATGATGAAAGAACTATAATGGTTATAATTATATTTGATATACTTATATATATTAACACAGCAGGAGAAAAAATTTAATAATAATTTAATTTATCAAGTTTTGTGTGACATGTAAAAAGATTACAGAATTTTAATCAATTATTTTAGGAACTATAGTTGGGAAAGATATTAAAGGTTCAACCTACTGTGAATTTTACAATGAAACAATGTGTGCAGAATCCAAAAACTGTTCAGAGAGAGAAGAATGTGTTGTGCATGATCCAGATAAGCGTAATCATTGTTATGTACTGTGGTCAATCAATAATACTACTAACGAACCAGTAGTTAAATTGAAGGTTAGTTTTAATTAATAATTTATTATGTACAGTTAATATTAATAGTTTATACTATACAAGTCTAAAATGTGATAGATTTTCAGGCTCGAGAGATTGTATTCTTTCATAATAAGAATAAAATTATTACATGCTATATATTACATGTACTGACAACAGTTTTATGTTTCTTTTCAAGTTATATTTTGCAATATCAAATGTTAATTTCAACTTAAATCATTTAAAATATAGCTTTTGCCGAGAAATACTATTCTCAAGTTGAAAGAGAGATTTTATGATTTTTTTTATAAATTGTGCTTTTCAATTTGCCATCAAACAAATTGTCCATTTTGCCTGACAGAGAAAAATAAAGCTCATGTAATAATGTTTATGTTAGATCATTTTGATGAGACATATCTTCGAAAGACAAACTATAACAATTTATAGAACATATCTATATTTGAAATTAGCAAAGGACCTTTGTAGTATTATTAGTTACATCTCTTCTTTTTAAAAAAAGAATGAAAAAATGTCATATTACCTTTTTTCTGTTTTTGTGAAATTAATAATTATGTATTTTGGTATTCTTATTATTGAATCGTATTATCTATGCAACGATTTATATACATACCAAATTTTCAGGGTTGCTTTTTGGACAGCAGTGATTGTTACAATAAGTCACAATGCATAGAGGATACTCCAAAAAAGAAAGATTTGCATTTTTGTTGTTGCGATCGTGATGTATGTAACCAAAACTTTTCTTCGAATCCACATCCAACTACATCCTCTAAACCTACACAACCATCTATTATTAATGGTATTTTATTTAATATTTAATTACCTTTACTCGAAAGTAACAAATTTGTCTTGCAATATTTTTATAATATTACTACTTAATAATAATTAATTTTTTAGAATCGGACTCTATAGCCAATACAGAGAAGCAAGCAATAACACTTACATTATTGATATTAATCCCTATGCTTCTTACACTTAGTTCACTCTCTTTGTGGTGGTTCTGTCGTCGTCGAAGACTGACGTATTTTAACGAGGTTGTATATCTTGTATATTGTTATAAAACAAATAGTCGTAAACTGCATTATTTTTAGTTTATGAGATTAATATAAATCTTTTTTAGATACCAACATTGGAACCACTTCCGTTGCCACAACCGTCACCTAATTTAGGTTTACGGCCGATACAACTTCTTGAGATTAAAGCTCGAGGTCGTTTTGGAGCAGTTTGGAAAGCCCAGTTGAAAAATGAAATTGTGGCAGTTAAAGTTTTTCCTATTCAAGATAAGCAGTCCTGGCAAACTGAACAAGAGATTTTTAAGCTTGCACATATGGATCACGAAGACATACTACATTTTATAGGTGTCGAAAAGCGCGGAGACAATTTACAAGCTGAGTTTTGGTTAATCACAGCATATCATGAAAAAGGTTCACTGTGCGATTACCTGAAAGCAAATGTAGTAACATGGCCTGAGATGTGTAGAATCGCAGAATCTATGGCAAGGTAATAATTATAATTTATAATAGCAGTAAGATAATTTGTTGAGAACAGAATTATGCATGCGAATGTAATGATACTTTTGTATTTAAAGTACAATTTTTATTCAAATCTTAATAAAATTATTATTATCAGAGGTTTAATGCATCTACACGAAGAAATCCCAGCTAATAAAGCGGATGGTTATAAACCAGCTGTAGCTCACAGAGATTTTAAGTCAAAAAATGTTTTGCTAAAGGCTGACATGAGTGCCTGTATAGCGGATTTTGGCTTGGCGCTTATTTTTCACCCAGGAAAACCTTGTGGCGATACACATGGACAGGTAAAATATACATATATGAGTTTATTTCTTATTATGTGAAAATAACAATTTTTTGTTTAAACACAAAGGTTGGGACACGAAGATACATGGCACCAGAGGTTTTAGAAGGGGCAATAAATTTTACTAGAGATTCATTTTTACGGATCGATATGTATGCTTGTGGGCTAGTACTATGGGAATTAGCTTCAAGGTGTACTGTACAAGATGTAAGTATTTTACATATATTATGCGCAATGTATGTCTTATAAAAATCGAGCATTTGGTTATTGGTATTTAGGTAATCCATACCTTTTAATATCAATTTGGAAAATCTATTCAAGAATTGTGTAAATGTATTATATCCAAAATTATCTATTATAAGAAATTTCATAGAAAATAAATTGCAAAACACGATATACTGTTTCAAAATTTATAGAAATTATTTAATAAAAATGTGCGATATTAAAGTGATAATAAAAAGAATTCATTTTATAATATTTTTATTTGTTTTATTGTAATGACACATAGCAAATGAACATGTACTTAAAATTTTTACGTGAATTTTGTTGTATATATTATTTTATATATTATCTATGAGTTTATTTCATAAACTTATTATTAAAAATTAAAAAATATAAGTTCATCGTATTTTAAAAGTCGCTAATTGTTTTTATTCCACTATTAGGGACCAATAGGAGAATATCGACTACCATTTGAGGACGAAGTCGGCCTTCATCCTACTCTAGAAGATATGCAAGAAAGTGTTGTTCATAAAAAAGAAAGACCGCTCATTTTAGAAACTTGGCGTAAACATCCAGTAAGTAAAAATATAAAAAAAAATTAAAGATAAATGTCTGTTTTTTCTCTCAATTCTTCTTTTTATTATTTAACATTAATAAATAACAAAGAAATTTTTATGTTATTTATGTTATTAAATGTTATTAAATGTCAATATATGATATGTATATCGTGCACACTAGGAGCCATACTATGCAACAAAATCTCCTTTTGGAGCAGAGAAAGATTCACAAAAGATTTTATAATAACGTAGGGTGATTTAAAGTAGTAGTAAAATATAGGAAAATCTAAGATTAAAGTTGTAAAAATTCAAAAGTTCAAAAAATTTACGAAATATTTTCGAGCATTGACTTTTTAGATATTTCATAAAAGTTTGCATTTTCTTTAAATTTACATTTATATTTATAAAAACTGTAAGTGATGAAAATAAGAGATAATTTTATTATAAAACAAAAAAGGGAAAGAAAAAAGTGGAGTTGGAAAAAGTATACATACATAACTATAACTGAAATGTGTATTATTTCAGGGACTTTTATCAATTTGTGATACAATGGAAGAATGTTGGGATCACGATGCCGAAGCACGCCTTTCCGCTTCGTGCGTAGTAGAACGAGTTGCTACTCTCAGTAGGACTCTTGTATTAAATTCATCTACTTTGATTCGAGTTGATAATACCAACGAGATTATTACTACCAAGGAGTCTAGCATGTAGTTAGCGCGTCTATACATTATTATAGTTTTAATTCAATGACACAACCACCATGTTTTGTATCATATAATTTTGTTATACAGTGGATAAAAGGATATCTGCATACTCCATTTTCTCGGAGTAACATTAGAAACATAATGAGAAATATTACAAAAAAATTTTATCTTTTATACTAAAAGTTAAAAATATCAAGATAACAGATAAAAATATTGTTCTATGATAAAAAATATATATTATTCGCGATGGCAGAAACCTCGGTTGATTACTCAACTCCACACGAAATGGAGGTGAGAAGATCGAGAAATATTGTTAAAAATATTCTGTCTGTTTATTAATGTTTTTAAATATTTACACAATATTTTATGAACTATTTCTTGTTTTTTTTCTTAATGTGTCAAGTTAAATTATGAAATATTTTGTAAACTATTTTTTATGAATCTTAGTTTTTTCTTATTTTATCTTATTTACAGTTTTTATTTAAATATCTCTAAAATAAAGTAACATTTCTCTTTTGTATTAGATTCTCCGAGAAATATGGAGTTTACAAATACTTTTTTTACCTATTGTTCATATCAATGAGGAATGTTAAATAATAGTAAAAAAAGACAAGCATATATCTTTTCAATCGTATGTTTTACTATTTGATTAAATAATTACAGTTCAATAAAAAAAAAAATAAGTTTTTTTCTAATTCAAGGAAATAAAACAATTATTTCCTGTAGCTTTTCTATTATTCTATTATTATGAATACACTTTTGGTCTCAGAAATGTTCTATTGTATCATAATTTTGAAATTAAAGTATTGTAACATACTTTATTACATTATATCTATGTAGTATGTATGAGAATATTAAAAAAAGTTTATTTTATTTGCAAAGTTAAGCATGTTATTAGTAACATTTATAGTTTTTGAGAGGAATTTGTTATAAAAGTTAATATAAATGAATTTTCATAAATGATTAAATTTTATATTCAGATTGTAACTTAGGGAGCTTTCCACAATGTTCACTATAGTAAGAGAAAATATATCAGTGTGTCTCACTCACACTAGTGGATACTATGTTACACTGTGTTCTTGCTGGAAAGCTTCTTATATTATCAATCAAAGACGAACAATCTACTGCATATTTATTTTGAGAATTTTTCAAGTCGTTAAATATAATGTCAAAATTAATAACTCCAAAATAGCAAAATTAATTTAGCAGATGTCAAAATTATATAATTTCAATTATATAATTTTCTGACTTTGCAGAAATTTATATGTAGAGATCTTTTAGATTTTATTATATGCATATATGTGTATGTAATAACAAATTGTAAAAAATTAACAAATTTAAAATAGTAGATTCAATATGGCTATAAAATAGAAGATTATTATAATCTTCCTCTGCTACCACTAGTACTGTAGACTCAATATTTATGTATAATATTATGAAAATCTAAACTTTTTTACGATTTTTTTAAAAAATTGATACTTCCACCCAGATTACTTTAGTTTGAACAGAGTAAAATTTTTTTAATTCGTCATATAACTATAACATAATAAATAACTCTTAAACTAGTTCTTATAATATTAATCTCAAATTTCTCAAAATTATGACAATGGTAGAACATTTTTCAGTTCAAATTCGTATTGAACATGGAGCAAAATATTTTTTCTTGAGATTTTTTTTTTATTGAACTGTGTTATTAATCTTTCCTCTAATCCTACGCCAATGGTCATTAGTTAGGACTTCATAATTATCTTTAAAAAATATGTAAACCGTTACATTTTATATTTTCAGTGCTTTTTTTGATTGACATTGGAAATTTTTTTTTTTTTTTTTTTTTTTTTTTTTTAATTAAAAAATACTTTCTCTCCGTTTAAGACATGACACAAACAAGATATTACAAATAATTGCAAGGTAAACAACAAAAGTTAAATATGAAATCATATAATTATCTATTTACTACATAATATCATGATATTGTTTTTTTTTTTTTTTTTTTTTTTTTGACAACGTAAATATTATATGAAAAAAGCATGACATATTTAAATCCCTTATCAATCTTTGCAATATGTAGGTGACATTATACGAATGTATAAAGACGTTTTACTTCCATTTAATCAATAATTTGTGGATCACATATTTAGAATATTTTATAAAGATCTGATATACCTGTTTTTACTCGCATTTTTGAAATAAAAAATCAGCAGCGAATTGCTAACTACCCACACAGTAAAAGGAAAAAAATGTGCGAGGTTTCGCATTAACATATCTTGGAAAACGTAATACTTTTAGGAGAGAAAGAGAGAGAAAGAGAAAACAAATATCTAGAGTATATTTTTAAAATATGCTAATGTTACCACTGCCATATTATGTATATTATATAATGATGTGTGTATATATACATATATATATATATATATATTTTTTACTATACATCTAAAATATTCTCGGGATGTTGACACAGATTTTCTCTTTATTATTTTTACACATTTCTTATCTTTAGATATCGTCTTAAAATATATTAAGGTATCTCCTGAACATCCTGGTCAGAATATAATTCAGAGATATATTTATTATAATAAACTGCTAATATTGATAAGAAAATATTGCGATATGTTTATAACAAGATGATTTTAATATCTTTATCTCGCAAATTTTTATGCTGTGTGGGTAGACGATTGTATATCATGTGGATTCTTTATAACTAGAAAACAAATATTTTTTTCACAGCGAATGCATAGCGATTGGAATTGCGATCGAGTTTTTCTTGTATTAATTACTCTTTGAATCTCTATTGTTTTTGCTTTTGGATTTCTTTATATTGAGATATATATCATAATCTTATACAAAAAGAATCAGTTTAATTTTTTCCTCTCTCGTTTGTTTTATTATAGCTGAAAATTTTAATGTTTTCTTTCAATCTCTTGCTTTATCTATCTTTTATATAAGAGATGATTAGATCGAATTTGAGACTTTTGTTTATCAAGCGATTGTTTGTCCATTAAGTAATCCAAATCTTCTCTTATTATTTACCACTTTCTTAGCGAACTTTTTACCTTATACATTATACATAATCATGCAAATGTAAAACAATGGGAAAGTAAAGCAAAGGAAGTAATAAACACTAGGGAACCAGAGAGTAACTAAAATGTGGATTTGATCTAAAATTAAAATTCTAAAAATTTCTAAAAGTTTTATTATATCTATTATCATAAATAAACTTTAAAATCATTTAGAACAAAAGAAGAAACTTCGATTTTTTTCCACAGATTTTCTCGGAATTTAAAAAAATAAAATCTTTGAAAAAAATACATTCAGAATCAACCCGTTAATTAAAATTGTTTTCCTAATTACGGAATGAGATGTATATTTTATGTTAGAGAAAATCAAAGTGCCGGATTATAAAAATCAGCGAAAGAAATCATGAGAGTTTATTATGAGCAAAAACGTAAGAAAATATATGTTTTATAATCATATAAAGAAATTTTTACTTCTGGTTATTATATTTTATCGCATTATGTGAAATAAATATCTTTTTCTTTTTTCGAGATTTTTATTAGCTAAAAACAGTACGACAATTGGTCAATACCAAAATTATAATTTTGTAGCCGAAATTCTTGCGAAAATAGGCATTTATAAAAAAATCATGATATTATAAAATTTTATTCCACTAATTGATTTGAATATATTTTTTTCATTTTATTTTGTATCTTCAATATTGTTAAAAAAGCATACTATATTCAAATCTGACTTTATTACTTTAACTAGATAAATTATTTAGAAACATTGTAACAAAAAAAAATTACTTAAAAATAAAATAAAACTTTCTTCATATTTGGATAATGACAGACATAGTTGGATATTAACGAATATATATTATAATATAACATTCGAGATAGAGAAAAGAACAGTATGAAAAACTTTGACACATTATATCATTTGGGAAGGAGGGGGAGTATATACTGTACTCTCTTCGAAAAAAGATGTATAATATCGACATTATATTTGAGGTCAGTTTTATACTTTCTATGTATGTGTGTGTGTGTGCGTGAATGTGTGTTTGTGTGTGTGTGAATACGTTTTTCATTGGCTTAGTATATTATAAGTAAACTTTATTATTATATATATAAATACGAAATCGAATAAAAGTATGCTGTGATATTCTATAGATAAGACAGTTCGGAAGAAGAATATTACTAAATGTTTATTTTTTTCATCATTTTTTTTGCAATCGATAAATTCTTGATTGTAGTTTTAAAAATTCAGACAAATAGGTAGTTGTATATCACCGATACGTTAAAACGCGCACAAAGTATATATATATATATATATATATATATATATATATATATATATATATATACATATGAATACGTAATATGTGCCACTGACATTCCTCATTGATTATTGGAAAATCATGCAGTAATTATGTCGATCACAAAGTATGCCAAATAGAATTCAGCGAAGCATTTCTCTTGTAAAGCCACATCATATATCATTATAAAGTGGATAATGTAATCTTATTATAGCTGGACTTGAATGTTACTATTGCTTATGTCCGAGACTGTTAAAATTATTGCTGAACGATAAACGCAATAGAGTGCTGTAGGCATTGTTTACTTTTAATCTAACAGCACATTGATTGGAAATAAATGTGCAGAGAATGGTGCTTTAAATACATACGAATAATGATGTCTTTACCCTTCAGGCATAAGCAATGATGATTGCCCGAGTCCTGTTTATTACAAAGTACCTGGTAGATACAATCGAATTAACAAATTGAAATTAATTAAGATTTTTTTGCATCAGAAATATCGTAATTAATTTAAATCTTATCAAGTGCTACATTAAGTGTAATATTTACTTTACAGAATGGTGTATACTAATCATAATTTTTTTTTTACGTGGCTCTAATATAGGTATATATTTATTTTCGTCTTTATTCTTTACTAAATAATGTATATTTGGTTTTTTTTTAAGCGCGTTTAGCCTTAACATTATATATAATATCAATATACACTTTGCAACATTTTTGTTTACCAATAGAAATAAGTAATGCATATGTAATGCGACATAATTAAGATAATGTAGAATGTAAATTATTCACATTTATCAGCAGTATGCATGTTGCAATCTATCGAAAAGCAATGAAATAAGTGTTTTTTTTTTCACTCCAGAATCCAAAGCAACAATTTTAATATAAACCTACTAAAATACACGAAAATATATTAGTTTTGCTTTTCTGCTCTTATATATATATAAAAAAAACTACGTTTATATATATATATTGCTAAAATATAAGTATATAATCTTGGTAAAAATTAAATTTGTATGTTTTACGTATTTATTTGAAACTATACGCAAAATGTAAATTGGACCTTTTACCTTGTTCCAGTTAGCAATGATAATAGCCATCGGTACGAATGGCATGCCATTCCTCGATGAATAAATTTTCGACAGTTTCCCGAATCTTCTAATCACTTTACGAATATTCATCAATGCTCGCCAACGTTGTATTAATTTAGCGAACAAATTTTCATCGCAAAATCACACATATACACATGCTTATATTTATTACTACAGAAATATTGGCGATTGTTTATATAGTATTTCGATACTATCGATCAAGTGATATTTGAATTTAATCAAAATATTATGTTCTTCTTTTTGAAAAAATTTTTTTAACATTCAGTATAACTTTACGTAACATTTTCATTTAAAAGCAATATAATCGCTATAGTAATATAATCAATATGATATGTGACATTTTTTTCACGTATTTCAATAAATCTAAATGGCTTTCGGACAGATGATGGACTTTTCGCAATAATTTTGATACGCAATTCTTTCGGGATAGATGTCATACGATAATATAAAATTTATCAACTTTTTAGATACCGGGGGATGGGTGCTAATAAGTTAATAATTCACTCATCTTCGTAACGATACGCGAAACATTTCAAATGATGAAAAAAATTGACATGACGGTAATTACAATCAACGGGGAACAGTTTTGCCGCCTATAGTATTCAAATGTTATATAAATTATAACAGGCTTAAAAGCATGTAACACACGTAATAAATAACTTTATTTTTAATCAAATGGAAGGAAATATTGTAAAGCAGAGAGCGTATATGTTAATCGCGTAAGATCGATGAATAATAATTTGAATAATCTATGAAATATTAAACATATTGACAAAGAAGTGACTCGATAAATTTTGAAGAAATATAGGAGAAAAAGAAGGGACAAGGGGGACTTGCATGTCTCTTGTTCTACGTGAAAACTTGTGTTGTTTAGCGAAGAGATAAAATCTGCATAACGTTGCAATATTTGGCTTATTTATCGCTAGTCGGTCGCTATTTTTCTCAAAATCAGAATATATGTGAAGGAGAAGTATTTTGACATTTTGACGTTGAAATCATTCAGACTGGTATAAAACAAAGGGAAGAGTTTTTCTAAAAGGGGTAGCCCTAGGGCGCAAACATCTTTCCATCGCACGTGCCATCGTGGTTTTTCTGCAACAATTGAAATAAAAATAAAAAATTAAAATAAAATTTGTAGCAAAATATGAATTTAAAAAATTTTTTTATATTATTTTGTAGAGTAAAAACACTAGAAATTTTGCAGCTATATCATAAAATGTGTATGCGTACATGACATATCGGTATACACGGCAAAGCAAACTATTATAAATGCAGAATGTGAGGAAATTATACAATTTCCGGTCACACACCGGAAGGATCTCAAAGAACCTTCGTCTTGCATCTGGTATATTCGCGATCAACAACATGCACTTGACATTTGTCTGCCAGAGTCACATGAGCACGTTTAAATCCAATGCAGTTTGATCAGTCAACAGATATAACGAGCTTTGATCTGAAGGGATGCTGTCTGAATTTATAGACAAGATAAAGCTCCGCAATCAGGTTTGCGCGATAAAATCTTTCTCTTTTTTTCATGCTTTTCTATTTTGTAATTCTATTTTATATTTCTATTTTATCTTATAAATTTGTTGATATTCTGGACCAACGTGCATTAAATTTAAAGCATATTTAATGATTTTATGTTGTTTATATATATATATATATTCGGAGATGAAGAGAGGAGAAAAGAGATTGTGAAAGATACACGAAGACGAAGACGAAGACGAAGATGAAGACGAAGACGAGGAAAGAGGCGTGGCGGTAGGCGGCAAGAGAGATTGAGCAGAGGTAGAGCTAGTGAGGGTGAGGGGGAGAAAGCGGGGAGAAGGGGAGGAAAAGAGCGCGGGAAAGGAAAGAGAAGGGTAGACTCGTGAGAGGAATGGAGAGAAATGGATGAAAAATGATGGAGGGGAGAGGTGAAATATTTGCGAGGGAGTAAAAGAGCGCGAGCACACCGGGACCGGGGCACAGGGGGAGTTCTTAGGTCTCTACTGTCTTTGTCCACGCTCGCGTCGCACGCTCGGATCGCGACTCTCTTGGATCCTTTGCCACCGCGAGACGCGAGACGCGAGACGCGAGACGCGCGAGGGTGAAACGCGAGGGTGAGACGGTGGTACGTCTTACCGTAACCGTAACCTCGCCTCTCTATCTCTCGGGGTTTATCCTTGTCATCCTTGTCTTTCCGCCAGTGAGGGTACCCACCCGATCCCCGATCCCCGATCCCCGTTGCACTCCTGCCTCCTGCCGTCCCGACCCTCTCTCCCTCCCTCCCTTTCGTCCAGGGGGCTTTTCCCATACCATCCTCGGCGGATCGATGGTGACTCCTTCGCCCCCCGCTGCACGGCGCTAATGTCGCCTAAGCGCCGCTCAGTCTGAACTCAGGGTTCACTCAGTCTACGAACGTTTGCCACGAGACTTCGATCTCTCGCCGCATCGCATACGCTATCTCTATCTCTCTCTTTCTCTCTTTCTGTTCACCCGCCTGTATCTCTCTCCACTTTTCTCCTCTTCCCCGCTTGGCAGAGGCAGGGAAGGCCAAGCGGTGACCGGGGAGGCGTGCGTAGTAACCGTCCACGTCAACGGAAGTCTTGCCGCGTGCTTTCGGTTACTTTCGGCCCATATAGTCGTCGTGCAACCCCCGCTGCTTCGTCCGCTTCGACCGGCTGCGGATCCTACCTGCGGCGCAACGAGAGAGGTGAGTGGGCGACCTATCGCGCGTCTACCTTTATGCGTCTACTTTCTACTCGCAAATGCAACCCTTTTTCTCCATCTATGCGTATACATATGTATGTATGTATGTGTGTATGTGCCTATGTGTATACATATGTGTGTGTATATATATATATATACATGTTTACACATAGGCACATACACACATACATACATACATACATACATACATACATACATACATACATACATACATACATACATACATACATACATACATACATACATACATACATACATACATACATACATACATACACACATACATACACACATACACACATACACACACACATACACACACACACACACACACACACACACACACACACACACACACACACATACACACACACCCATACATACATACATACATACATAAGGCATGTATGTGTGTACGTGTGTAAATTTGTCTATCAGTTCTGCACAAATTTTCGGATTTAAAGTTAGATTTGTCTTCGGAGGATCAAAGTTTTACTTTTTAGAAAACTTTTTCCATGACAGATTTATTTCTTCCAGTTTTACATCCCTTAATTTGAAAAATCTTTTTCTCTCTTGCAAATAACTATGGAAACTTACTTACTATTGTAAGGCACATAGAGCGTTATAAGTTCAGAATTATATTTAAAAGTCGAATTTGTGATTCTTATTATTGAAATTATTATGTAAAGACACATTTATACGCGGATATATCTAAATTCATTTAGATTTTGCATAAGTATATTTGGACATAAATTTAACATTTTTTTTAAAAACACAAAGTTATATTGTAGTTACATCTCAATTAGATATGTGCAGCTTTCGACAATATTATAAATTTAAATTAACAATTTTGCAAGATAAATTTATTTTTGAGAAATATGAATGTTAATTATGTTATGATTATATTAACTTTGAAATAGCATAAATTTCAAGCGTATAGCGACTAATTTAGAACACATGTATTATAATATATTTCTATTTTCATTATATTATAATATTGAAGTAATACGGTAAAAATAAACAAAACTGTTGAAAATTCTTTTAAACTTTTCGTATCCATTATTAATACTATCCACTACTAATATCCACTATTCGTATCCAATGCTAATAGTATTTCGTATAAAAATGGATTAGATTTTTCATCGACGGATTATTTCAAGCTGTAAAAAATATTAAAATTTTTTTTACATTTATGTATTATGTGTGTTTTATTAAAAGTTGTATATATTTTATATTTTTTATCATACAAACTATTTGCTCAAGTGAGCCTATTCGATGGTAATAAAAAAATATTATACTGTATTTGTATCTATTTGATAATTATATTATCTGTATAAAAATTTGCAAACCTGCAAAGTGTACGTTAAAGAATCTTTGAAAAAATAAACTTTGATATTTTGTAAAGGCACCTACTTTTGTGCAAATTTTTTTTTTTTTTTTTTTATATTATAATTGTAAACTGCTAATACAGAATATAATATAGAATACAATATAAAAATTACCTTTTTTTACAGTAATTTCTATATATATTACAAATAATATATTGCATTTAAAGTAATAATTTAATTTATAATGCATAAAGTTAAAAATTGCATTTAATTCAATAAAATATATCGAGTCTGCCTTTTAAAAGAAAATTCTGATTTATTCAAGCTGTACGTTCTAAATATTAATAAATGTTAATAAATTGAAAACTTAGTGTAAAAGTATTGACTTTTTTCAAGGAATTTAAAATAATATCGGCTGATTTGTTTCAATGTATAACATTTTTATTTTAAATTAAAATGCATTTAAATAAATGATGCAAACGAAGAGAGCGTGTGTTCAGTTTTCTACAGCTTTTTATTAATGTTTCAAGTTTTATTGGATTTTTTAAAATATCGGTTGTATTACATACATACAATATATAGTATATTTTAGTTTATTAGAGTTTTCTCTTGTGGTTTCTGACCTCGTACAAGGTGCTGTCATCTATTAGCAGAAAGGTCCATTTAAATAATATCTACTAATATATACGATATAAATCTTGTCTCTGCGCAGACTGTACAGAGAAATTTATTTACTACTTTAATGAAGAAAATCTTGAAAATCTATTTATTTCAATTTATTTTCGTACAGAAATCATATAATCGTACGAAGCATTTCGTCAAATATTATTAAGGAAAAAAATTTTTGATATGCTATATTATTTTATAGTACGTGAAATAAAAGTTATGAGAAAATACGAGAATATGAAATTAGAATTACGTATGTGAGAGAGATGAGTAGTAAAGTTTTATTAAAGTTTCCTTATATCATAGTATCTGTGTTTAAAAGCAAGATCAAACAATGTAAAATATTTAATATTTCAAAGAAAATACTAGATATCGATAACAAAACGCATGATTTAAAGCCCTAATTATATTTTGTCACATGTCTCGAATAAAAATATTTTTAAACATATAATTACATATGGTATCAACTTTATAAAAATTACCATGCTTTGTCATTGGCAGAGTATCAAATGAGAGAGAGGGAGAGAGAGAGAGAGAAAGAGAGAAAGAGAGAGAGAGAGAGAGAGAGAGAGAGAGAGAGAGAGAGAGAGAGAGAGAGAGAGAGAGAGAGAGAGAGAGAGAGAGAGAGAGAGAGAGAGAGAGAGAGAGAGAAAGAGAGAGACTCTTGCTGTTCAATGCATAAAATATGTAGATGGGTGTGCATGCTGATGAGTGCGTGCAAAGGCAAGTAAATCTCGATTAGTAGTCGCGATTCACTCGCAGACTGCTAAATTACTACTCGTGTCAGTATTTGTGTATGAACTTGATGATTGCATATACTCGACATACGTTATTAAGGAGATAGAACAGAGATGTGTATCTCCGCTCATTGTTCTATGTATCTTTGAGAGAAGAAATTTTTTTTAATCTCGTGCAAGAAAAGGGTTTAAAATGGCGGTAACAAAAATATGAAACGCAGAAAAGACTTCTTTGTACTAAGAATGTGCATGCGTTTAATTTATTTCACAAAGTATGCCCGACTTCTCTCGCAAAGAACAGAATTTATGGAAAATTTAGTTTTTTGCTTAAACATTTATATTTAAAAGATGTGGTTCGGATTTTTCAAGCTAGAAAGAGTCACTTGAATAAACTAGTTCTTTTTGAAAAGATAGACTCGCTATTCCTTTGTAACGCACTCGCAAAAATTATTTAAAAAAAATAAAATTATTAACAATTTATGATTATAATATCAGATTGGCGTAAAAATATTTTTTACTTTTAATTTTTAAATTTATTGTTCTCAAATCAAACATTTTATTTATATTTATTAGCTCTTATGGATCGATAACTGTATTTACAATTACCTGGATGATGAGATATCAAATTTAAATATTTTCTGTATATTTGTATATATGTATACATAAATTTAAATTTAATTCCTCTTAATTTTCATATGACATAAAGATTTATATTAAATATATAATTTATTTCCAAATGTGCCCTCCTGTCGTCTTCGTTCCAGATTTTTTTTTGTGGGAAAAAGAAATGTCTCAGGCGAGAGAATCCCTAGATCACATCAGTCCTCCTAAACTGTCATTCCATTGGTCGCTTTCAAGCCATTTCCTCGTTTTTGTACATTAAGACCACAACGTGTGAGAGAGAGAGAGAGAGAAGACAGGAAAAAAAAAGCAGATAGAAATGGAGAAACATTATGTCCACGATTCATTCAACCATGTGATTTATTATAGCCCTGTTTCGTTTTTATACGATCAATCGTAATCTCATAATTAATCAGGAAAATCATAAGGTTTCGTGGAGTTAATATTGCAATCGTTCAAGAGTTGATTTTTCGAAAGAAAGTGAAACGAACGGTAAGTCACTACTACATCTGCCATTTTGCAAAATCCCCAGAGATATTTTACCTCATTCTTTCGTATATGCAACGATTTAGAAGTGAAATTGCATCAAGAATATGTGGCAATCCTTCCACAGAGGATTCAACAGTTTTCGCTTTCTGAAAAATTGTCAATAGGTTCGGATTGAAAATAGGAATTTCTGTCGAATTAATGAGTATTAACTGCAATATATAGAAATTTTTATGCGTACCAAACTTTTACAAAGAATTTTTTTAAATAACATCGACATTAATATCGTTAATAATAACGGTACTATTTTAATCGGGCATCGAGTTATTGATTATTATAATATGTACGTACGTACGTACATACATACACATACGTGTACTTTGGAAACAAACGTATCTTGTATAGAAATTCGTTCCTTTATAAAAAAAAGTTAACATAATCACGTAGAAAAGAGAGATTTTTAATATATAATACAGCGATATTTAATACAGTGAGTTTCATAATAATTGTCGGATTATAATATTGTCGAATTTCATGATATATGTTTCATGATGTATGTTGAAATTTAAATATATGAATTTCGTTGCAACGACCAGCACTGTGAATAATTAATTAATATTTAACATTTTTATTATCAAATTATAATTATTACGCATGCAACATATTTGTTCGTTTAGTAAGGTAATAACGTGAGTACAAAGAGTGTGGCAATGCTCGAATAAATCCCACACACGTGTCGCGCTAAATAGGCTATTAACGATTAATGGATATATCCTTTAGACAGTGCGCCATTTTAATGGAATTGCACGACGTTAATTAATATTCTACTCTGGCTAAAATCTGTTCCTCCGAAGGTGGCTCGTACCTATCAGCAAAATTGTATTTAGCATCTATTAGCGATGCCCTGCAGCATCGTACTCACAGTCATGTACTCGATACTCGCATATCTGCATTAAAACGGCGAAAAGAGAGGCCAGTGTATGTGAAGAGTAACAAAGGATCGTGGACGCGCAGAAAATGTAGTTACTAACTTTACAGGAGGAGCGATAATGCGCTCTGACGTATTGCAGTAAATTAAATACGCTGTGTGTTCATAAAACTAGTATACCTGTGTAGCATTAACTCGGAGAACATTGCTTTTGCGAAATTATTATGAAGAAAATGAGAGAATTTACTATGAGGAGAAAAGTACGTTTAATTAATATTATTAATTTTTTAAAAAGTTGAAAACTCCCTAATATCTCAGACTTATTCATTTAAAAAAATATTTTGCTAATGTAGATAGGTTTCTAGATGTCTCAATTAAAATTTATCGCTACTTTTTGCATCTGTTAGAATATTGTTTGTCGCGTATAGAATTTATAGCAGCAACATTAGTACCTCTAGAAAATTTAGATCCCATTGTCAAATATTAATCACAAATATAATTGTCCTTGACGATAGGCCTTAAAGCGAGGCATCGCGGAAAAATTTTCTGTCTAAATTACGCTAATAGTACAGATATAAATTCTGTCTCTGTCATTTAAATCGATCAAGTGCAAAATATATGCAGCATCACGGTATTTGCTAATAATTTATCTACTTTGCTAATAATTTCAGTGAATTTTTTACAACTGGAAAATTTTTGTTGAAGTTGCAAGATCCTTTTTTTTTTTTTTTCATTTACAATCGTTATTCTATTTCTAAAGCGTCTCACGATTTCTGCAAACTCATTATTGTAATCTATTTCCTTATATTTTTTATTCTTCTGAACTACGTTTACGCATGGCATGGCAGGACGAGAAATACATAAGACCGAATGACCGAGGGACAGATTTAAATGAAGAATTTCCAAATCGACTCGATCTTCACTGATGCTGGTGAGTTCAACTTGGCAAATAATATATGGGAAAATTGTACAGCACGAAGGAATTACGTGAGTGAAAAATTGATCGGAGGTTTGACAGCATTGTTCACCCTCCTGTGGGACGAGCCTGTTCCATCTATTTTTCCATCTCGCGCATATCTCGTGTACGCGATCACATGGGGAATCCCTTAAAAAAGAAAAAGACAACTGCAATAGAGAAAAATAAACTCGAGTCTTTTTACCTGAGCATGCGTCATCTCTAAAGAGGCGTATCTTTTTACACGCACAAGTATGAATATATTATTTATATATTTCCACAACCCTCTATATTTTGAATTCCAGATGGAATTATCATCACTTTGGTTGATACAAATTAAGTAACAGTAACCGCTGTACATATGCATTGCATATTTGTAGTATACACATTGTGTAACAGAATGGAAAGAGGATCTTGGACGGCAATATATAAATAGATGCTTGTTTTCTCTTTTCCACATATGATTCTATCCCTCTCTTCAGCTTTGAAATCTTCTCTTCTTCACTCTCCGCCGACCGATGCTACCGTCGTCGCAACTTTGTTATCTGTGGCTACGTCCGTCAACCCTGTCAAACGTTTCCGCCGCTTTGTACGACACGTCGTATGTCGTGTGTCGTACGGCGTTCGCCTCCGCTCGACGTCAACTCCCGCGTGGTCCGCGTCGTCGCCGTCACCGTCGTCGTCATCGTCTCGCGACGACGGCTTATCCGTTTAATTAACGAGACAATGCCAGGCGTGCAGATTGCACGCGCTAGGTCCTCGCGCATCAACAGCGAACAATATTGTTATTGTTCCCTTATACTTCATCATACCAATATTTTCAAAAGTTTAACGGACGTTTCAGTTGGTATAATTCATTGTACGATTGTTTATTTCAGTGAAATTCAACCTGTTTTTTAAATGCATCCATCCCAAGCTCTAAATTGTTTCGTTATGAAAGATCGATAAGAAAATTTACCCTAAAACAGACAGTAAGCCAAAAATTTAAAAAAAAAAATTTCTTTCTTTTAACAATTTTAACGATTCACTCCAAAAAATGATCTTGCAACTTCAACAAAAATTTTCTAGGTGTAAAAAAATTAAATGAAATAGATAAATAAATTATTAGCAATTATTACCGTGATGCTGCATATATTTTGCACTTGATCAATTTAAATGACAGAGACAGAATTTATATCTGTCTATTAGTTACTATTAGTGTAATTTAGGCAGAAAATTTTTCCGCGATGCCTCGCTTTAAGGCCTATTGTCAAGGATAATTATATTTGTGATTAATATTTGGCAATGGGATTGAAATTTTCTGGAATATTGCTGCTACAAATTCTATACGCGACAAACAATATTCTAACAGATACAAAAGGTAGCGATAAATTTTAATTGAGACATCTAGAAATCTATCTACATTATAAAATATAAAAAAATATAAAATATTTTTTTAAGTGTTACTTTCTTATTTGATTGAAATATTTTCGTTTTCAATATTTTATCAAAAAGAAATAAGCTTTCAAAAATATATATTCCAAGTTATACTCATTTATTTTCTTAATGACATGTTTATAAGATTTGATTATAAATTTTAAAGGAATTTGTGACCTCAAAAAAGTTGGAGTGTTGTGTGTGTGTGTGTGTGTGTGTGAGACGGAGAATAAGAGAGTTTCTGCTTTAAACGGAACTATGTATTTGCTTTTGCACTATTCAGAACGTGCATGTATTTTCCGCGCGACGCAATAAAAGAACCAGGGCGCGGCGTACATTCCGCAATTTGCCTCTCACCGGCAAAAGAGAACGTTCGTAAAAACACAGTCTTGTCCGGATTTCGTAGATGCTTTTGTGGTTGTACGACATTGATATATCGCAGCTGTTTTCTTTTTCGCGTTGCATTCGTTCATTGCCGTCGTTTCAGAAGAAATTTTCAGATTAATTAAAATTCACACGCTTACAACGTACATTGAAGTAATCTGACAATTAACTCTGGCCGCATAACATAGTTATTGAATTATTTTATCTCATCAGTTGGACGTGTAATTCTGTGAGAAATAAACAGAGAGATGAGTAAAAATTTATAAAAGGTTAAAGTATATTTATTAAAGCTTCAATTTTAAAGCAACAATTTTTTAAAATTAATATACGATTAATAAGATAAAGTATAGAGAATTATTATATACGTATATATGTATGTCTCTCTCTTTGCCTATTTATAATATATTTTATAAAACGTATCTATGATATAACTGCACATATTGTACGTATATATAAATAAAGAAAAAGATTTATTCTCTTACAATTAATTTGAAACAATTCTAAAATACGATACAAAAAGACGTTGACATAATAATTTTTAGAAATTTTTCCAATTAAAATGTAAATCACGTATTCGCTTATATCGTTAGACAATATTAGTTTGAAAAGTAGTTTATCAGTTTATTCAAAGGTACGACAGAGAACACCCTGCGTAGTAAACGATTTTTTATTTTCAATGCAAAATTTTTTTTTTTTTTTTCCAAGACGGGGGAACAACGACGTGGCGGATAAAAGAGATATAGAGTGGTTATTACAAAGGCGAGCGCGAAAGCGAAATTGCACGTTCAGCGTATTTTTATCCACCACATCGCGTACAAAAGAGAAAACGATTTTTCTGGATTTCCTCGGTATGGCTGCGGCCGCGGCTGGCGGCTGGCGGCTGGCGGCCGCTTCTACTGTCCGTTTTCTCCTAGCGTAAAACCATCCATATTACTGTTTGCTCATAGTTGGGTTTTACCACTCGCCCGTTCGGTTCTTCTTCTGGCGCAGCTATATCTACCGAATAAAATACTCTCCTCGAAATATTCTCTCCCAAAACTGGCCAACTCGCCAAAAAGAACTCACTAAAAACTCTCACGTATTAGGCATTTTGTGCTCTTGTTTCTCTTTATTTGGGATCGATGCGCGAGATGGGTCGAGATTATTTACAGATCTGCTCGCTGAGGAAACCCACTCACGTTCCAAATTGCTTACGTTCGGAATATTACTGAAATAATATTCGGCAAAGTAATGAGAAACACATTCAAACAAACGCACGAGTCTCTGATAAACGATGTTGGAATATAAAGATGCAATTGTCTATAAATATGTAAAGGATTAAATGTTTGGATAGAATGTTTGAAACTTTATTTTGAAATCTTTACCAATCAGAAAGATTACATCAGCTTTGATAAAGTTCATCAATCTTTCTGATTGATAATGATTTCAGCAATTAAAAGTTGCACTTTATCAGAGTTGAGATAAAGTTTCCTTAATTTACTTATTACTTCGTTCCTTGAAAATAAATTGATAAAATATTTTTCAAATCATATTATGTAATGCTGTAAATGAATATAATAATAATGTATGATGAAATCACGTAAATATAATCCACATTAATTACGGACCAATTTTTTGAGAATTATTAAAATAAATAAGAATCATTTAAATTAAATAAATTTTAATAAAGTGAATAATTTTTTCTTACAGCTATAGAAACTTATAGTTTTTGTGTGTTTAAATTCTTGAATACAGATTTTTCTTTTCACGCGTTTTCATGTATTTTCTTTATCGATATCGTTCAACTATTGATGAAAATCTGACGTAATGGGAAAAATTTCGATAGGTTTTAAGTCAACGATGAAAATACGTTAAGTTTACGGTCAAATGCTATGCGAAGAGGATGCATTAACGATAAAACGCTCGATAATAAGAAAAGTTTTTCTGACATCCACGAAAGTGCTCTAAGCTCTTTGGAGCACCATAGAGAAGCATCCGGTTAAAGTGCCTAGAGCATATTTCGCGTGAGTCCCTGTTGAAAATACTTGATGCTAGGTAGGTTCTTGATCGTACAAGTTGTAAATTCCGATGAAGATTTGATCGAACTTCCAACATTACTAACGAATATACAAACGAAGATTTCATGTACAATTCATTCACGGATAAACATAAGTGTCTTTATTCTTCTTAATTAATCTCTCTCTCTCTCTCTCTCTCTCTCTCTCTCTCTCTCTCTCTCTCTTTCTCTTTTTTTAGTGATATATAAAATTATTGATGTCAAACGTTATTTTGTTAATTTTGCGATAAAATCATACGTAATGTAGCGTAAAGTTAAATTAAAGTAAGAGATTATTGTGTGCGTATAGACAAATTAAGACACGTGTACAATTTACAAATCGCTAGTACGCGATATACACCATAAATATGCACACACACAAGATGTATTCTTTGACAAGTTCTTTTGCGACAAAAATTCTTTACCTATATTTAGATTAATTTGATTTTTGATATCTATTTATTATCAAATTTCCACACATACATGTATCTAAATTAATAATTTATTGTATATTAGTCCTCTGTGTATTTCACGTTAAAGAATTTGATTATCGTCTCTCTAAATTGTATTGAAATGATTAATCTAACTGTAATGTGCTATATATATATATATATATATATATATATATATATATATATATATATATATATATATATGTGTACAACATGTGTATGTTGTTAAATAGAGACTGAGAGACAACAGTCTATTTTTTTTGATAAGATGGTAGAGAACCGAGTAAAAAAGTGGAAAAATGGAGAAACGGAGATCTTACAGAATCCGCATTGAACATTGGAAATCTCTCAGGAGTCTCTCAATATATTTAGAAAGTTTTTCCGGATAGGACCGCGGTCCGACTTGGCGCGTCGACAAATGCTTAGCCTTGCTTAGCCGCTTTTATCCCCGACCGACGTTTTATCGACGACTGTGTCGAAGTTTCGTGTCCCTTCTTCTTTTCGAATCATTTATTATGGAGGAAGCTATTGTTTTGAAAAACGAGGATAAATGCAATTTGCGCGACCAAAGGTCTAGTATTTAGCATGAAATAAAAGTGAACGTAGAAATTGTGTGAAATGTCTGATTTGATACGAAACGTTGCAAGCATTCTCCAAGCAGTCTCCGGTAGTATTTCTAGCTCGAGAGTTTTGTTTAAAATAGGACACCGTAACCAGTAATACACACGTCAGATTTATCAGAGTAAACTTTTACATAACATTTCGACGTTTCGGTGACTTAGGTTCTTATCAAGTTTAGAGGCTCCCCAACAGACGGTTTTACAACTTGCGTCATAAACTGTGGAGGAATATGGGTCATAAGTGTGTCCGTGAAAGTGGAGCATACATATATGACTTTCATCTTTCAGACGAGGCGCTCGATGGCTGAACTCAATAGCCGTATCTTACTTGCACAATGTTTTTATGATCATCTACTATAAAAACAGATAAAAAAATCTTATTGTTTACGGCTTGTCAAAGCGAATATGTCTTTATCCCGATACTCGGAGAAGAGTCAACGATGTCGAGAGCAGTCAAAGTATCCTTCATCTTATTTATTCTCAGAGAATAAAGCAAACATGTCTTTCGATCTGTTACATGGAAAGCGGTACTTTATAGGGAAAATCCCCCGCGGACTTTCGGACATGTAATCCTATAGTTGTACGTAAAATTGGTCGACTCGCCCAAAAACCGCGACGGTCCATTCGGTCGATTTAATTTGGTAAAATCCACCAAAGCCCCCGGGCCAACTTTTTCCGAATAAACCGAGAATTTTATCAGCTGATTCGCGATGTGCCGCCATCGCCGCCATCGCCGCCGGCTACAACTCTCTGCCGCACATTTCATTTTAACGACTGTGACCTGCTTGAAAGATTTCTTGCTTTAGTTACCTTTTCGATTGCGTTTGTAATTCACTTGTCGGTTGTTGCTGCATCTGGCACCTGGTTAAATGTTTGTATGTTTGATATAAAAAAAAAAAAAAAAAAAATTCTTTAGATTTTTTAAAAATTCATTGAAATTTCTTCCTCGTTTCCTTTCAAAAATTTCTCGTAAAAAGGAATCGGTATAGTTTTGAGACGTTTTGTCTCTCTCGACGTGTGTACGATAGAAATCTAGCTTGGTGTAATCAAAATAGCCGAAGGGCGAGTTTCAGTAAACTGATCAAACTAAAGCGTAGTTTCTATCCGCGTTGATATATATTCGAGCCGTTGGGTATCTTCCTTCAATCTCACTTCGATAACTTGTTAGCGCCGCTAACTGCTTCATAAAATTGGCGTCGCAAAGTAAGTGCCTGGGGAATATTGAAAGCAACAAGGAGTCGATTCGCCTGCAATATAGTTCTCGGCATGTAAAACTATAGAATTAATAAGATCTCGTAGAATATGTTTTATGAAAATTCATCCTCGTTACATCATCGAGTGAAGTAACAAGCGGCGCGTGCTTCTCGCATCGATTTAACGTCTAGACTTTTTCATCATTATTTATGAAAGTCACTACGTCGTTAATGAAAACTAAATAATGGTTCGATCTAATATACGAGAAAAAGTGTCTATCTTACCGGTCATATTTAATTAGAAGTTTAATATTTGAAAGGAAAATCCATCATACCTTGTCTAGTCCTATCGGGGAAGCGTTTCTGCTGAAGAGAGAAGGATTCGCTATAATATCAACGAATCAATAATTCTCACAAGCACCAATGTTTTTAATCACTTGCCATCGACATTTCGTTTCGACATTTGTCATCATTCTGAAGAAAGTTTGAGCATTCGCGCATAAAACTCGCAAAGGTCTTGCACCCAATGGGATTTTACGCGTAAACGTATATAGTATATACTTTTGAAGAACCGCCTGTTCCTACCTACACATTGGACCGGCAAGGATTTTCGAGACGCATATCTTGCGCTTCTCTTTTTCCACCTCGAGTCCGCCAAGCGAATTCCCGTGAGAAGACTCATTTTCAAGTTGAAGAAAGGCGCACGTGTGATGGTACCAACCGCCTGCGGACGAAGATTACCCAAGTTTCAAGGGGAAGCTTGCCAAGTTCTCTGCATACGCAAAAGTATGTATGTGTACATCACGTGACCGCATACACGTATATCCCGCCCCGTCTACTTCAGTAAGTAAAATATTCAAGCGATCCCTAGAACAAGTAATATGCTACTGCAGAAAGGTAGCAAGACAGATCAGAGAATATATTTTAATATGTGCAATCTTGCAGATTTTTAAAATTATATTTTCAAATCTAGTTTCGGGCACGGCTTTATGAATTCTCCACGGCATAAATTATGATGTTAAGCACGTAGGTACTGCAAGATAGGAGATTGTGTGTATTTGCTAGCTCGCCAGTTCAGATATTAAGATTTCAGCATTACTTAATATAGTTTTGTGCAGTTTCATTCAAAAATATCCTTTCAGTTATTAAGGTATATTTTTAAATAGAATCGCGCAAAATGGCACGATAACTGTGCGCGTATATATCTATAAAAAGTCATTCTAACGTTTTTATATACCTCGACACTCTTGTGACTTTAACCATCGAGTATATAATTTGCATATTCAAACATATCATATTATACATTCTGTGAGAAAAATTCACATTTAGGATATAATTTAAACTCTATGAAAAATAGATCAAAAAAAGAATAAAACTTTTTTAAAATTGTTTTGTGTCAAGAAACACCAAGTCTTTGATAAAATATTTAATTTCATGGAATTTGTTTTTCTCCTTCCTTCATTTTTCTCCTTTCTCCATTTTTAATGATAAATGTGTTTATAATTTTTCAAAATTGAATTAAATTAAAATTTCCGATCATCAAGGAAATATCTGTTTTCTAAACGTGCCAAAGAAGACGGAAGTTTCTCTACGATGAGATCTTTTGCAAATTATTCGACAAATTTATGCGTTTCTAGCAAGGAAAGGATCAAAACGCACAAAGCAGAAGTGAGTAAAAAACTTTAGAGGCTAAAAAGAGTTAAGAAGGAAGGAAGATTAGAGAGAGAGAGAGAGAGAGAGAGAGAGAGAGAGAGAGAGAGAGAGAGAGAGAGAATGGAAGAGGAAAGGATTCTTTCAATTAGTTTCTCGAGTGGAGATCCAAGTTAACCGAGTTTCCGTCCGAATGTTCCGAGTAATAATTACTCTTTATATACCATCCGGAATGCCAACTTCGTCCATTATGCAGCAAGTTAAACACATCCATATTGATAAGCTGCCATCGCTCTTGACTTTTTTCCATGAGAGCCATTTCGAAATCGCTCAATAAATCGGGGCACGAACGTCTCGAATTATCGATTTCGCAGGCTTTGTTTACTCTCATGCAAATTACCATAGCTGTCGATATGATTATTTTCTAAACTCTGTGTCGTTCTCTATACGAGATAAATTATATTACAGCGAAGGAATTTCTATCAGGTATCAAGTATGTTATTACGTACGCGGAAAGGAGGACGCGACGCTTCTGTATAATTTATAATACTTATATATATGTGATTTACCAAAATCAAAGCAAGGACTGTTGACGGACAAATATTTGTCAAGCAATTGGCCACCGTCGTACGTTGTAATGCTCCATCTATCTGAGTCTCTGTTAATTGAGGGATAGTCCGACTAATTAATAGTCAAGAGGTTATCATCAGTCCGATGGTATCGCTTCTCATCGCTCTAATGTTTGCACAGAGTTATAGAGAATAATATTAAGTATATATGTAAATATTGAGAGAAAAGTATATATACACATACTATAATGCTCCTGTTCAAAACGGAAGGCTGCAAAGAGTAATCAAAACCAATTTTTTTTTTTTTTTTTTTTTTTTTTTTTTTTTTTTTTTTTTTGGCAAACCTACACATACTTTCTCTTTCTCTTTCTTTTATGTCTCTTTCTCTCTCAATGAATACCTCGGCACAAAAGAGAAATGTTATTGCAACGTTAAACGTATACAAAAGATGCCAGCCACTATATCCGATTACAAAAGCATTTCAATGTTCGCTCTCATTAAGTCACGATAGGTAGTCTTGATGCATACGACGCCCTTTGTTATCTGGAGAAAGGTATTAAGGCCACACCGTACTTTGCCTCACAGATTGGTCTCGTATTAGTTGGCAAAACTTTCCAAAACTTAAACATTATATATATATATATATATATATATATATATATATATATATATATATATATAGCAATGGACTCTCTTAGACAAATTTAAATACATTTTTATTTGATATGATGATACATTTTAGTCGTATCACAATTTTTTGACAATTTTTGCGAAAATTATCAGCAGTCATATGTGTATAATAAAATAAAGATAATTATACTATTAATAACAAAACTTGAAATAAATTAATTAAACTCATGTGTGATTGCAATTTATTTTTGACAGCCATTCGCGCGATTTTAAAAATATACATTAAAATTATTGCACAAAATTTTTAATTTTTACAAGCTTTGTTTTCGAAAAATGACTGAAAATTGAACAATTGGAAAAGCTTGGAAGTAGAATATAGAGGATTCCGAATAAGAGATACATTGAATTCTAGTTGTTTGCATCATTCCAGATACGAAACTCTTGAGCACTTTAGACATCTCCATATTACATTGCAGAGAGATAGCATCAGGCGACACTCGCTTTCCGTTAGCGATCCTCTTCCATGATCAAGGTAAACCACTTCTTGATCTAAGATTTCCGCCTCCGTTGCTATTTCCGGTGCGGAACGCGCTAGATATTCGATTAACTGCTACCGGATATCTAACGCTTTTAGATCAACGCGCCTGAACATTTGATTTCATTTTCATTCGATGTACATATTATATTATCAGCAGCACAGCAAAATTCGCGTGTAACTTTTCTATATAAATTGTTTCAATTGCATAAAGTCAATCTCATAATATATTATAATTATCGCAAGTTCCTCTTGTTTCACAATTATTATTACATCTGTGATTATTACCAAGAAATCTTATATTTTTTAGAGATTTAATAAAATTAAAAAAAAAAAAAAAAAAACAATAACGTGTGTAATATGTAAAATAAGAGAATATCACAAGTAAAATATCTCCAATGAGTATAAAAGACAAGTAAAATAAATAGTTGTGCGTATTTGTAATTTAACATTTACACTCCGCTTCGAAACACGTAAGCGAATATTATTGAGATGCCTTAATGGAATTTTCGTTGGGCGGCGCGAAATGTTGGAATACCATTAGTAACTCTCGGGAAATTCTTGCCGCATCTATGCTGGTAGTTTCGCGAGGCTGGAAGGCAAAACTCTTGCCACCACTATAAGGCAAAGCGCAATTCTACATGAAATTTCCTTCAATCTTCTATTTAGCTCCCTTCTGAACTTTGCGGTCGTCTACGAAGCAACGGGTGACGACGTGTCATACAATTAACGATTCCTTTTAACATGTTAACTCTACTTGACTAAGCGACGCCGAATTTTCGTTAAAATTGCCAAAATTTCCGGCCACTCGTTATTTCAAAAGCCACGTACTTGGTGGATAAATTTGGAGATAGTTTTAGAGATTCGAGAGTAGACACGTTCGTTATTTTTTCGCCTTCTGCTCGATATTCTTTCAAGCATTAATTGTTTCATTTCAAAATTTCGTGTTACAAATTTTAGATTGACGAAATTTCCGCCGTGCTACGCGGTAGTAATCGTAAGTTTTCTCAGCGGAGTTACATGTACGCACAATTGCTACACAATAAGTAACACGCGACAGTTGTCATGAGATTTCGTGTTTATGCGCGCGTTGGTGGCTCATCTTCATTCCCATTTCCATACTTATATCGTTACTAGCAAAGTCTGAACCGTGCTTGTAATCTAATAATCTAATCTTGGTGCGATGGGAATAGCTAGAGACGTATTTAGTAGTAGACGTGAGCAGGGTGACGACATGCGGCTGCTACATAAGTGGTGTCGCACTACCACTAATCAGACAGCACGTAATCGCCTACATCTGCATAACCTGAAACTCTCACCCTCCTTTACTCCGTTAATCAACCATACGCAAATCTGCGAATTTGCGCTACTTGACAATTACGTCAGATATCGTTATTTAGAAGGGGAAGAAGAAATTCGTTTTATTTAATATACAAGAAATTGTATTGAAATTTTTCAAAGTTGAAGAATTAATTATTGTACAAAATATCGCGATATTCTATTTTTTCGATTTTCGATTTTTTTCCCCTTTTCTTCTTTTAATCAACAATTTCTAATGGACACAATTCGAACTCTCTCTAGATTATTATTACAAAAGATATCAATGTATCTTTGGCGTAGAGAGAGGCTCTCTGTACGCCATAAACAGTCTTTTCTCTTAAGCGATGAGACAGACAGATAATAAAAGCATCTCATATTTGGCTTAATTAAAGCAGCTCGCTCGGCGAATGCAAAGCGAAGTTGGGTATGCGGACATGGTGCTTTTAATGTTTCGAGCTTTTAGCGACGACGAGCTTTCGTCCCTTTGGAATCTCTCATCGAAAATGAAGTTGCATCCATGGCAATGGAGCTCGACGTGCGTCGCCGCCAGTTGCCCTCTAGATTTCGTTAACCTTGCATAACGGTGACCGTAATTATATCAAGTACTTTGCTGTGTAAGTTTTAAAGATGAATAATTTCTTAGCCCCGCGCAAAATCAAACTCAATCGTGAGTTGATAAATTTAAAAATTAAATCTAAACGTGAAATATATTTATTCTACATTTCTTTTTAAATCATATATTTTTATTACGAAAAATCTAAATTACACCCGATATATATGTAGATTAAGTTGAAGGCGAAAAAATAATTTTTTTCTTTCTCTTTATCAGTCAGACATTTCTTTTACACGTTGGTAGATTCATATTTAATTTTTCATTATTGATATCTCTTGCAGCAAATAGAGCGTACAGGACTCGGCACTTTCAGCGAGAGGACAAATTAAGGCCAAAGGTTAAGTGGTAAATGGAGTCACTAATTCCTTTAGCGCTCTTTTTGGAGTAATAGCTTTAGATCGTGGTTTCGGACATTATACCTATCTACCCCCGTTTACACAGAGTATCAATCAAATATCTTGGGTTTTTCAATTCTTTTATAATTAGTTTAATAGATTTTTTTTTTTTAATTTAACGTGTGTTAATTATTAACATGATAGAATAACTAATATGTAAATAATTTTTAAGATTATTATTCTCTCTTTCTCCGTGTGTATTTACAAATCTAATCTACTCATGTTCAATCATATTTATGATTAAATAATGAAATCTATAAATTTTTAAGACTATAATTACCTTAATTTAGTTGCTAGTTTGTAGTTGAGAGTACACATACAGACCAAATAAAGGAGCGATACAGTTTTAATATACACTTAATATACATATAAATGGTGAAAACTGAGAGGCTCTGTTGTAAGAAACACAATACAAAACACAATATCGATTTAGAAATCGGTGGATAGTGCAAGTGACAGCTGCCGCATACATGGTTAAATTTAACATTTCGCCGTGTCGCTACATGCCGTCATCTTGTCGCAAGTGACTCGGCAAGGACAGTGGTATTAGTATCATAGTTAAAGTACGTTTCTATGTAATCTGTGGTCTGAGTATGCGTGTGACTGTGCGCATATATGAATAAATTGTCAGTGCCATCTCGAGAATTGCATATCGCCCTATACAGAAAGCGATATTCGCCCACCAGTTTTGACTTCTTACTCATCACACTATGTTTCCATTCGATGAAATCATCCAAAAGAAGGCCATTCTATTTATTACACAGAGATTGAGACATTGAAAGCGAAAGAGAAAATGAGAAAAAATAAATTTCAAATTAGTCTGTTAAATTTTTCAAACAATTAATGCAAGAAAAAAATAAATAAATAAAATTTAAAACAAAAATTATTCATCAATCCTTGTATGTAAATTGTGTTGTAAATCGAAATAAAATTGTTGCTAGATTTCTGCTGCGAAATCAAAGACATCGTCTCGTGATTGGCGTGTTTCTTTCCCATATAAATTGAATGTCTTATTGTTAGATCGTTTTTAGAATTTGACTTTTAGTTTATTTCCTTTGAAAAATTAAATTTGAGATTACAAAATATCCAAGGTACGTGACTTAAAAGTTCGATGAAACGTATAATGCGAAATTATTTAGCTCGCAGACATTTTCTCATCAGAACACATCCCCGAATGCTTAGAGCATTGTGTAATTTCCTTAAAGATGCTTGATACGGTTGATGGATGATTTTGCGGTTTCTTTTTCGGCCACCTCTCATCCGTCAGATCGGTAAGCTTTTTCCACTTCCTTTCCGTTTTTTACTTCGCATCTCGGAATATCTTTCCCGCCTACGTTTTCTTTTTAAGGAGGGAGATACGAGTCTAATGAGGCGGAAGATAATAATTTTAAGAAAATATCGAATATCTGACAAGCGTTATGGACGGTTATTTTTAATTCGTAGACTTGACACGTATTTTACACGATCGATCCGTAAGAGTCATATATAGAAACAAATCGCGAATGTGATATGTAAATCCAATATTGAAAGTTAAACCAAGGGTAAGATTATTGATCGCTGTCGATGTCATTCGTTGTCTGTTCATTTAATAATATAATGTGTTTCGACGTTTCAATATCGATATTCTTTTTCAATGCTGTTATAAAATTATTTCGAATGTGTCGATTATACGAACGCTTTCACATATTTGCGTACTCTCGAATTTATTTATTTATTTATTTTTTTTTTTTGTTTCACAGTCAAATTTTCGCTCTAGCCGAATAAACGTCGGCGAACTATCCACGATCCACGATTCGACTCGAAAATATATCCCGATCGAGCATCTCCATCAACGACAGATTTATGTCTGCGTTTCAGCAATTTTCCGAAAACGCTATATCGCCGTGACAACAGCAGTGACATGGCGAAACTCGCCGCGGAATACGTTTCAAGTGGAGATACTCGAATCGCGTGTCATCATAACGAAGCCATATGCGAGATCGATGGCACAACATAAATCCATTTATGCCAACAAAAGCTCGGCAGCTCAGTTCGAACATCTATCTCACTGTTGCACGCTCGCGTTTACTCGCGTATAACGTAGTCTGTAAAAGAAGGAAATATATATAGTAGAAATATATTTTTTATTCATATACATGTGTAAGCTTACAAGTAAGCTTTTCTTAACGAGAATTTCGTTAACGGTTACAGGCAGAGGATATACGTTATAATACGTTAGTTTTTATGTATTAAATCATTCATATTTTATACCGCAAAGTATAATTATACTACGCAGCATTTTATCCCCCCCCCCTCCCCCCAAATAACTTACAACTTACTGGCAAGATAAAGTGTATTCTAAAATATTTTTATCTTAATCTTGAAACCCTCAATGTGCATCTTTTTTATTTTTTTTTTAATTTGTAAATGAAAATGTCCCCATTTCTTTTTCATTTTCTTGTACTTGTAAGTCTATAATGGAAAATAGTATACTTTTTGTTTTTAGAATTGAATAACCAAATTGCAAGTGAATTTGTTGAGGACTGATGTACCTATTTGTACCTTCTTTTGTCTCACTCTATGCAATTTTTAATTTTCTCACTTTGCAAAAATGTTTCTAGATTAAAACTAATTATATAAGCCATTAAAATATTGACCATTAAAAGTAAGAAATTTTCTTATTCTTCTGACGAAAAGTGTAAGCAATGTGCCATTTATCGTAAAGAATAGGAATTGTTGCAATTCTTGTACTTGGCATGTTTCTCGAAGTACTCATAGTATCAAGTATTGCAACTTCGTTTGCGTTCGAGAATTCTTAGAGCTAAATCCAAAGTTACGTACCGTGCACATAATTGTGAGCAAAACTTGTGCAGCTCGAAAAGTGAATACCCGTAGCACACGATGACGTAGATGAAAGCACGGAAGCTCTTCCAACTAAAAGTTTTTAATATTCTTCGAAAGAAATACGAACAAATTGTTTAGATTGTAAGTATTAATTTACGCAAACAAAAAAAAAAAAATATACATATAGTGTATTATATAACAATAGGGATGCAGTATATATTATGGTAATGAAAGATGTCGTATATTTGTGCAATGTTAATTTTTAACAGTGCTTATTAATGATTTTGAGATCAAGACTCTGATTGTGAAGAGAAAAACTTTGATGGTTTTCAGATAATGCAGTTTTTGTACTTGGAATTTATAGAAGATAAAAAGAGATTATTTCAAGATATTATCATGAATAAATCATACAATTCTATTTTCTAAAACGTGAATTGTACGATTCATGAGGATCGATTGTGAAAAACAGTTAAGTTAAAAAAAGTTAATTGTACATCAAGAAGAGGAAAATTGCTGCAAGTCGTCCTATAACCACTCAAGTTGATGAAATTCCAACGCCCTCGTTACAAAATTCGATCATACGACACAATTCGTTTGCTTCTTAAGGCAGTGCATACAGTATAACGCTTTAAATTGAAATGCTTGTTTGAATTTGCCAATTGAGAATCAGAAATTAAATGATGCATTTTTTATTTTTCAAAATATATTTTGATTCGACGGAATTATAAAAAGAAAATTATATACGTATATTTCAAAAGAAATGGCAAAATAAGTAGTATATCTCGATTTCGGAAACACATTAGTCGTAATTCAATTTTTAGAAAATTCTTGCTTAGAAAAATGCTCTTCTTATCTGCGTGCGGATGTGATAAAATGTAACAGCATCGGCATCCCATTTCGACGTCACCGTGACATAAAATACACATCGGAATCTGTCAGTATCCCACCTGCATGCGTCCCACGATCCATTTCCGAAAGTATTCCGAACGCTTATCGATATCCACGCGAAAAAACGCTCGCCATTAAATTTTATCGCCCCTCGCATTTAGTTTTGGCCATCTTATATAACATGCATAGAAGAATTCAGCAGCTGATATCATCATTTTTAATTTGTGCTACGTTCAGATAAATTTGAAATTCGGCTCCTTCTCTTACGGCAATGTGTCTCGTATAAAAAATTATTTTATAATTTTTAATTTTTACATTGTAAATATAACAAATCAAATAGATAACGAATAAAATGCTGCTAAATAAATTTTTTTCTTCATATAGTGTAAGTATTGCAAAGTTGTTCGTTTAAATTTTATATTGTACAATAGGATTATGGAAGAGTGTTATATATCAATTTGGATAATAAACTCTAATAAAAATATATATATATCTGAATGAATGACGTCACAGAAGCATTTGTATTGAAATCGTACGCAGGTACGGTTTCCGTATTTATACATTCTCATATTAAAGATAATCCAGAAGAAGAAGAAGAAGAAGAAGAAGAAGAACTATAATCGTATAAACTTTTCGAAAATGTTTGATTCGACTGAAATATTTTGTTCCTATTTGTCTTTTTTATTCTTATTGTATTTTTGTTTTTACTGTTTTTATTGTCTTAGCAATGTTTATCACGCTCTCATTATTAAAAAAAATCATTTTACAAAATATGAAAAAACCTTTTAAGAGAAATACTGTCGGGTTGATATTTTATACAATGTTATTGATATTTTGAATAAAAAAATATATGAAAATTATTATTTATATATAAATTAAAGATAAATAAAATAAAATAAATAAAAATAGTATAATATTGCTTTGCTGATAAAGTTGAAATTAAAAAAGGAGACCTTGTAAGAAATAAGAGAATGCGTTAATAATAGATATTATACATGAATATGATTAATCCTGCAATCCTATATAAGAAACGCTTTTCGGACAAACGTTTTCAGCTTAGCAAACTGTCAGCGGTATTGTAAATTACTTGTAAAGGACCGTCAGAATGGCGTTGTCGAGGCAATGCCGCTTAAACGATATTGCAGCGTCCTGAAGCACGCTGGAATGGTCATCGTATCGATTGGACCGGTTAATTTACACAAGTTGGACTTGTTCGCGCTATTGGACGCTGTCGGGCTCTGAATGTGAATAGACGCTGTAATAGTACAGCTCTGCGATCCGTTACAAACGGACATTATAGCATGAATCGGATGTAATATCGAACCAACTGAATGCTTATCTTTGAAAGTGTAGGTATCCGGAGTGAGACGCATATCGATCTACGTATAATGCATCTATTATCAAAAGTTTAACGAGACTGCTTGTGATAGTTGCATCTCGCATGCCTCCTGTTATAGAATTCCCCATTCATATTATATATATATATATATATGTGTATAATCGGAATAGAGAGAGAAAGAGAGAGAGAGAGAGAGAGAGAGAGAGAGAGAGAGAGAGGGTTTTCGATTGCAAATGATTATAAAATACTCCCTAGCGCGCATTATATAAACGCGTGAATTATAGGGGAAATTTTTCTTAACGAGATGGTGGTATTAGAATGCCACCTGAGTAGCTTTTAATTGGCGCCACTATTGAGAAACGCCACGAATCCCAAAAGTCTCCTTCATCCTCTGTAATTTCTTCGCCTTCTTATTACTGTTCCACGGACGACGATTAATCCTCTCGCGGATTTGTGGAAAATCTTTGCTTACGAGAAGAATCCGTCTTAGATTGCAGGCACTATTTCTACCTCGTTATTGCTCCAGCGCGTAATCCATTGCGAATAAATTGAAATCTCTTCTATTTAGATTCTCTTGACATGTGTGTTTCAATTTAATTTGTTTCAGCATTAAAGAGGATGCAAAATATATCGAAATATTTAATTTATTTTTGTATTGTCAATTCCATTTCAAAACTCTAATTATTTGTGTGACACAAACAATTTTGGTCTAAATTTTCAAGATCTTTTTTCTTACTAACGTAATTTTATCTATACAATATATACATATTTTTATGAGAACCTTTTGAAGAGAACACAGAATTCATTTTATATATTTATGAAAAAGTTAACAAATATATGTCTTATATGTGTGTACAATATATATTTAAAAATCAATAGACTACTTAAAGTAGTTGATTTTTAAATATATATTGTACACACATATAAGATATATATTTGTTAACTTTTTCATAAATATATAAAATGAATTGTCAAACTTTTATAGCATAGGAAAGAATCTTTTGTTTACGAATCCAGCAACGCAATGATTTGTTTGATCGTGAACGACTTTCAATTATCGAGAAGTAAAAGAAAGGGTTATCTTCGTTTGCGCGTCATTAAGTCTTTGGTCAATTATCTGCGACCGAGCGAGTTGCGATAGAATTGCTAAAATAATTTATCGCCATCTCGCTGCTTAGTCTCACCAAGAGTGGAAGAGATTTAATGTTTACCCTTTGCGATCGATTCGATTCGATTCGATTCGATTCGATTCGATTCGATTCGGTTCGGTTCGGTTCGGTTCGATTCGATGCAACTTGTTAGCCTCCTTTACGGTAACTAACGATACTCTTACTATCTCACTATTGCTTCATTCTCGTTTTACTTTCTTCCTCTTATAACCTTGTTGAATAATGAAGATTAAGATCCTCCGATTTTCTTCTATCGCACATTTACCTTCCGCGCAAGTTTTACAGGAAATTTAATCCTTGCTTTAATCCTTGAGGTAGATATAGTTCGATTAAAATAAGATGTTACTTTGATTTATAGTTAAAAGTACACGATATTAATATTAAAATTAATTCTGTGCAAATAGAATAAATCACTCAGAGAAGAACTAGAGAGAAGATGTGCGCAACAGAAATTTGCAATTTATATTATATAAATACTATACCGGGCTGATTTTTTTTTTCAACGGAACACATAAGGGAACACATAAAGATATCTCGCTCGCGAAATACTTGTCACGTGTAAAAAGATGTAGGAATACGCAACATTCCTTGTTTACTTACACTCCGTCCCAGTTTCCTCGCTTCGTGCTTTCAATAGCTGTCCCCTTCAACGCATTGCGAGTGGAATTCTGTTACAGAATCGTTTGCCGGAAAGTTTCCTCTTATCCAGAGTTTTTCGTGTTTTACTTTTCGTATTTTTTGCATTTTTCTCCTTTCTCGCACGCTCGCGCCTGTGTTTCTTTTTTTTCCCGAGGATTCATTCAAATAATGCACCCCAGAATCCGCATTTGCATGCTTGCACGTCGCTTTGTACGACAAAAGTCTGCGATTTCTTATACACACACATATATATATATATATATATATATATATATATATATATGCGTACTAAATTCGATTGCTTCCTCGCATATCTCTCTAAATGTACCTATAGCTTGAATGAAAAACCTTTCAATGTGACACAAAGTAAAAAAGCAATACATTTCTAATGGAATTAGTTTCTTCTAAAGATTGCGCAGCTTCGATTGCATCGTGTTGCAATAATCTCACACAGTTATACGCAGTCGCAGCAGATGACGCCATTTCCAATTTGCCAATTGTCGTAAATCGGTCGTAAAATTGAGCAGAAAATAAATTACGCGTTCGCGGTATCCGCGATTATTTAAAGTTGCATAAAATTTCGCGATTATAAACATATGGGGGATTTACACAAATTCATAGCGACATTTTTGATATCGTAATAATTTCTCTTTAATCCCCACTCTGAATATAGTTAGTGGAATAATTAGCCATCATTTTACTTGCACTTATTTATTATGTCTTTTTTTTTTTTTTTTTTTTTTTTTGCCGTCCATTAATACGTATGTACGATTTGTTAACGTGTAGTTGTGTAGTATATTTGAAAAAAGAAAATAAAAATGTTTACATCTGCCAACGTATGTGAGAAAAATTATGGAATATTTATCTCGCGAAAAAAATAAAAAAATGATAAGATGTTATAATAAGAAATATTTATTCTTTGTAAGAGTAAATTGTTAATTTTGAAATAGTCACCAAGAGACTAATGTAGACAATTCCTATAGGCTTCATCAATAAATTTGTATCGATAAAAACAAGAGCACTAATATATTAAATAGTTATATCTAAGTGACCTCCACATGTGGCTGTAATAAGAGCTGGTGTAGCAACCAGTAACAGTTTCTGACAATTCTAATAGGGGCCGTCGACGGACTAATAATAGTAAAGATCAATACGCGCTCTGGTAGTAGCACAACTACGTCTCTTCCTCTCGTCTTTCCCCTCTCTCTAGTCGATTGGCACGAGCTCATCGTCGGAGCTTTTCGTAGCGAAGAAACCTTTGCCAAACCAATAAGAGCAACAGACATTTATGTATTCGGTATACATATCAAGTTTACGGGAGAAATATCCTGGTATGTAAAGGTTATGCTGCTTGTAAAATATTGAGTATATGTACATAACTGCACGATAACCCGAGTATCTTGCCTTCTTTCGTCGAAAAAATGCGAGTAAATTTTTTTTTTAAGTTTTTTAGCAGATACTTAAAGCGCAGCACGTATTAAAGTGAAATATGTACACAGAGAGAAGAAAGCTATCTTTTTTTTTTAACAAGATGCTTTTATATTAAGTCTTATATTCGCATATCAAATTTTAAAACTAAAGACATTCAAGACAGTAGCAGAAATAAAAATTTATTAATAAAAAAAAAGAAACATTTTTTTCGAACTATTTTTCGTTTAATCATTTGTTACGATCTCCGAAGCCGATATCACCTAACGACATGTAAAAAAATTAGTCGGAATTAGTTGGATGTAATTACATAGACTTTCTCGAAATAAAATTTGTCCGCTTTTTTTTCTATACATTATAGTATATATATTTTTGTTTTATATATACAAATATATACAAATATATAGAATATACGAACGTTTCACTCAAAAAAATATTTTGCTAATGTAGATGGATTTCGATTAAAATTTATCGCTACTTTTGTATCTGTTAGAATATTGATTGTCACGTATAGAATTTGCAGCAGCAATATTCTAGCGATAGCTCTAGAAAATTTAGATCCCATTGCCAAATGTAAATCACAAATATAATTGTCCTTGACAATAGGCCTTAAAGCGGAGGCATCGCGGAAAAATTTTTTGTCAAAATTACGCTAATAGTACAGATATAAATTCTGTCTCTGTCATTTAAATCGATCAAGTGCAAAATATATGCAGCATCACGGTATTTGCAAATTATTTATCTGTTTCACTTAATTTTTTACACCTAGAAAATTTTTGCAAGATTATTTTTTTGAGTGAATTAGACTAGTCACGTATGTATTTACATAATGTACGATACCTGATACGTCATGTAATAAAATTTGTAAGACGGTTATGCATATATAAATCAGTATAATAACTGTGCTATAGCAGCAAGAGTAATTATACAATTTGCAGTGCAATGTTTGAAGTTGATCATTAATTATGAAAACGGAAAGCTCGCGGGCTGACGCGATAGAAGCAGTTTGCATTCGATTCTGTTGCGTCGACTCGGAAAATGACGAAGCTTGCTTTACACAAGAAGAAAAAAATCGCGCCGTCATTAAGCGTTTTCGCTTATGTTCTCTGCATTTTTCGCATCGTCGGTTTTGCTTTTTATATACGTAGGTACGTATGTACATACATACATACATACATACGCGTCTTGCTATCTTCTCTCGCGATGCAATTACGGTAAATGTTTCGTCGAAAATGTGACGACCTGAAATTTTTCCTCGCCATGTTAACGGCGATATCATTTACCCTTGGCTTATTCTACTATCGATTACAATGAAAGCGTTGCGGTGTCATTTTCACGATGCAAACTCTAACGGCACTTTATAATCTTAAATCTTAGCTGCGGATCGGAGTAAGAATGAGATTTCGTGAGCGAAAGCCATTTTTGCGATGCACGATCGATTAGGTAACAACATTTAGTAGCGAGAGAAATAAGCGAGGTTTGACCTTTTTAATTAATATTTTTCAAATTGATTTTTAATTGCAATTTCCAGCCAGTACGAGCGGTCGAATGGTAAAGCTGTCGAGGGAAACTGCTTTAATATCGTGCAAATATGCAATTGTAATCCAACAGATTTGTTCGTATCGCGTGAATCTGGATAACACCGCTGATAAATTTTATTATCGCCGACCGCGCCACACTCGTTTCACACACGTTAGCGGTCTGTGTCTCACACGTTTTCGGATTACTTTCGTCCCGTTATTTTGTTCGATTTTCAAATACGCTTGAATCGACGTCGACGCAATCATACTAAATTTGCAGCCTCTTAAATAGGTTACACGGCGATGTGGACACGGCAGTGAGTGTAATGAAATCGTTCGCATCTTTTTTGTTAATATTCATAGACAGTTTTGTGCCTCGACAAAAGAAAGTTGGATTGATAAAGACATTATCGATATAAAAAAAAAAAAAAAAAAAAAAAAAAAGTAATAATTTCATAAATATATAGATACAGATGCAAGGACTTGTAATAAAAATGGGCCATAAACTGTCGATCTTACGTAACGCGATTGTCTCTATCAAAATAATGGAGCAAATGAAGAAATGAAGCAATCCATTCTTGATGGAAAATGTAAAGAGAAGCGTGTATTTCTAGCTTGAAAGCACGAAGCAAAGTGTATCCTATTACAAAGTATTTGTATTGTATTCCAAAGCGTTCGTTTTTCAACGGAACTCTTTAGTTGTCTCAATATTTCTACAAATAGGCTTATTCTTTTCCGCGTGTAAATAATTCAATTGAGAGATATTTGCGTATTTTTATTGAAAGACAATTGCAGACTATTGAAAACGGTTATTCGAATATCCGTTCCATTGTTTTTCTACCTGACAGTCATAAATTCAATTATCTGCTCTTACTTCACTTGAAAATTTATGCTAATTGAGAAACGCTTATTCCGCAATGGTCAGCAGTTTCAGACATTTTTTTTCGATGTTTGTTGCATTATTCGCATCGGTGAATTCATTTACTTTGGAAGCTGCAAGTAGAGTTAATAGAAGAAATTACGCTTCGTGTTTTCGTTATTTCAACTTTGCTCGATGGCGTCTATTTTTATGTAATAATTTAGTTACAATTTCTTATAAATATGCGAAATTTAAAGCGCAAAGCGAGGGTTGATGGGTTCATAAAAAAAAAAAAAAAAAAAAAAAAAAGTATGGTTTAAAAGTAACTATATTTCTTAAACTATTATTTTATTTATCTCTCTCTTGTATTATTCAATTTGTATTTCAATCCGAAAGGAAGAATTAATTTTCCCTATCGGGAAAAAGCGATGAAAGATGTATTTACGCGAGGGAAAGGAACATTTGAAAAAAAAAAAGGAAAGTTGTGACGGCGAGCAGAATTGAAAATTCGACAGCGAATGACGCAAGCGGGGCTTTTCGTTTCAGTCAGCCGCATAAGATGCATGGATGTTCCGAGCCGGAAATTCCGGCATCCCGGTGACAGGATGAACACCGTTAATAAGAAATGCCCTCTCGAGTGCGCTGTGAATTCTCACCAGCGCGAGTCTTTTTCCATTCTGCTCTCATTGCGTCAGTTTGGGTTAATGTCGCGTTGCATGTATTTCGAGAAACGACATTCGCAGGCCGAAACAACAACCCTCTGTTTCATTGTTAATTCGCTCTTTGTCGCATGGATATAGAGTACGTCCCAGTTTTTGAAGTTTTTTTTTCCTTTTTTTTTCTTTTTTTTTTTTTTTTTTCTTTTTGTTCGATCAATGAATTGGATAAAATTTTTTTTCTCTAGTAAAAGCGCCATTATCAACCTTTAACCTTTTCGTATCACCTCGTCTGTACAAAAAATACAAGTTGCAGAAAAATAAGGTGGAGAATAAAATATCTCGGTGGATTCTTTGCTATTAAACCATTTGACCTGGATTGCTTGTGACGGATCGATTGATTGCGCTGACAGATGATCCCTCTTTAACATGACTTCTTACTTAAGCAAGATGATGCGACGTAATTTGATCGAGCATCATACTCGAGTATTTGTACGTGTCGTATTAGCTTCTAATGTCAACTTGATGAATCGGCCTGAATGAAGTAATCTTTCCGCGGATTGTGCCAGTAATATTACAAGCTTGTTAAGATTTTTCGAGCTGTAGAGAAACGCAAGATAAAAATGTCAAGTAATTTTAATCGTAAAATGCATACAACACACGGTGATATTTTATTATTTAAGTGATTAGATTTTTTTTACGCACAGATATCTATGTATCTATCTATATCGCAACCGATTTCAAATTAAAATTTAAAGCGCTATTATTATTGCATTAAATTATATCTATTATGCGGTTTCTCGTAAGACTGGCCAGACTGCGATATTTTCGAGCCAATCAGTTTCTACTAGCTGCCAATCAACCCTTTGCATCATCTACTAGTGCGTTCCTGTTTGTTGCCTATTATACTCTCAATTTTCCAGTAGTCACTGAAGCGTGAAATCCTTTGAGATGTTCGCATACCTTTTACCGATACACATATAGCCATGTACAAATCCTCCGCATTCCTAGTAGCTATCTTTCATATCATAGATAATGGTAGAAACCGAAAGAATGTGCCAGAATGAACATTCTCTGAACATTCTCAAATTTTGCTATTTCTTCATATATAATTTACATTTATAATTTTCATATCGTTAACGATAAATTAATAAATATATTAATAAAAAATATAGTAAAATAATGACGATATGATAGAAAACAATAATAATAAATGAGGGATTCCTCCTCGTGTGTAAGTACGACCTCAAATCGTAATCTTAAAGGTACATTAGCTATTTCTAACTCTCGTCGTATACTGCATCAGCTTTGAGATGAAACTATGTTCGAAGATTTTATCCGTCACTTTCATTAAATAGATTGAATCGAATTTCCTCGCTGTCCTAACGAAGCATGCGCTTCTTTCTAAGATGAGTGGTAACTCTTTCCCCGTGCTTCTCTCTCTCTCTCTCTCTCTCCCCCTTTCCCTCTTTTTCATGTAAAACAGAGAAGCACTTCAGAAGGTTTTCACTTGGATCCTCAAGGATGACAAAGATTTCGGCCTCGCCCAAAATTATACGACGAATCACAAAAGTTGAAACGTCAAAGTGAAAATCTTGCACTTTGTCCTATATTTTGTATAATCCAGTTTTTTAAATTTATATAATTAAATTTGTACAAATAAATATTTATTTAATTTGTATGCGTACAAGTAAATGTTTATTTTAATTACGTGTGTTTTCTTTCTAATATTTTTATATCTACAACACTCTTGTTTATTGCAACGGACAATTAAAATTAGAAATAATAAAATTTAAATTAATGTTTAGTTGGTTTCTGGGCGGTTTCTCTTTTAATGTAAGAGATTTTTTTTTTACTCTACTTACATATAGGATAAAAATTGAATACCAAAACGATTATATATATATATATATATATATATATACATTAGCGCTAGGTAGGATTAATAAAAGAGCAAAAGTGCGTTGCGTCATGGGGAAGAGTGTGTGCACGTGGATAGCAATTCTGTCTCACTCGTAGCGGCGGGATAAATTGTCGCGTGTTGTTGGAAAATCACGGAGGTCGACGGTTGGGGAACAGGCGCCGAGACGTCTCGACGCCGTTTCACTGGCGTCGTCTTCTCCAGATTCCACTCTCTTCCTCTCCAGTCTCTTGTGTATTCCCTCATATTTCTCTATTGATCCCTTCTTTCATCGCCTGACCGATCTACCTTCTTCGACCATTACCGTCTCTTCCCTAATTATGTTACAAAACTAAGAGTATAATATTGGTAATATGAGCACGTTAAACTTAATGTTCAAATATTGTGCTTTTTTTTTTCCCCCCCCGATTACTTTCCCGATTAATCTTCGGAAGATAATAATTTGCAATTTAAAAATATTTTTATAATTTACGCACGCATTTTTATAAGAATTTCGAGAAAGAACTTGCTTAAATAAGCAAGAGTCCGTACTCCTTTGACGTATTACAAGTTATCGTAATGCAAAGTTTATTTTACGTGTTGTCAAATTTTTTAGTGCCAAGACGCGGAAGCGAAGAATGTTACTTTCTTCCGATAGTCTGACATACGTGACGTATGAATATGGCGTAAGATTAAAATACTTTCATCGTTGACGACATATCAAGGCGACATCGTCCCACGAGAACCGTATATCATTTTCACGCACGTAAAGTTAGGAAAAGAAAATGGTTATAAGAAAATATAGAAGAAGAAAGTTATGCTGCGCATTTTTTGCAACTGTGATCGCCTCTTTGATAATGTCGATGGAAACAATAATTGAAAATAATAATCCATCCAAATTTGAAATATGCAAAGATTTACAAGAATATGAATCACAGAAGGAATACACTTTCTTTCTCTCTCTCCCCTCTCTTGCAATTTTTATATTACTAATAAAATTATAGAAAAAATGTATTAAATATATGTTTTAATCAAGCTATATAAGAAGCTCGATTACGTGCAATACATATCCTAAGAATGGCGAAAGTTAAATGATAATAAATGATAATTAAGATGACAGCTTCATAAAAGCTTATGAACAAAGGTTCTATCATTTCCTATATACTATTATAAAAGACTAACTAGAAACTTTTAATTCTACATTAATGATACGTATAAAACAAGTTTTATTACTTTATAGTTTTCGAGATAAGTTAATCGCGTAAAGAGAAATTAAATATCTCATTAAACTTTTTTAATATATTACAACTATTAAACAACAATTCTTCAATCCATACACATGTTGGAAACAATCGTAATGTTGAATTTGGATATAATGTAGTAATCGCGAAAAGAGAAAAAAAAGCCCGATAGTTTCGCTATATGTATAAAAAATAGAATAAAAATATTACACAAGAAGTTTATTCTTGTTCCATGAAAATTGTTTTGAAAGGACAATATATTCGAGAAAAATAATAGAAGGTTTAAAAGCTGAGAGTCGTAATTTTTCGAAAATATGGTAATATTATCGAATTTCTGTTAGAAAATCATTTCAACTTTTTATCATTTTCTACCATGAAAAAATATGAAGTAATAACTTCTACTTTTCTTTATAGATTGTGACTTCGATAGCGGTGCGATAACTACATAGTAGCAAGATGGCTGCATTCGTGGCGAAGCAGATGGTCGGGAACAAGCTCAATGCGGTTAAAGGTAAATAAATATTTTTTAAGGATTTTGCCTCTCTCTTTTTTCATGTCGCAAGTGATCCTTCCTCACGACGAGAGAAGAATATATTAGAATTCATCTCGCGGTGATTTTACACAAAATGTAAAACGCAAATATACTTTTAATTTAAATAATTGTTATAATGAGAAGAAAACTATAATCTTTAATGTTTGTCTGTAAAAATCGACGATCTGAAAATTCGAATATTTCAGGCATACCAAACGTTATCGCAATCACGAACGCCACTTTCACAATAAAGTTGAATCGTAAAAATAAAACGAACGCTCTAAAGACTCCACGGAATTTCTTTCTATCTGCGCCAGAGTTTCAGCGAAACGTGATCCGCCGCAAATTTGTTCGCCGCAACTCGAATAGATTTTAACGGAATGTTACATCGCTCGATTATTTCGATTCGCTTTTTCTTTCCTTTTAAAAATATAAATTTAGATAATGAAAAATACTGTTTTATATATATATATATATATATATATATATATGTTGTTTTCCATGTAGAATTATTTCTTTATCTCATCGTTTATTTTTCCGCAACGTTTTACAATCAGAAAAATTAATTAATTCCCGACAGACATTTTACAAATTGTTGCTCTTATCTGCAACCTTTCGGAAAGAAAGAAAAAGAAAAAGAAAAGGAAAAAAAAAAAAAAAAAAAAAAAAAAAAAACATTATTAAAACAAACGTAACGAGCTGACTGGTGGAAAATCTTTGAGATTAAAAATTAAACAGCCCGTTTACACACATCGTATCTTGGCGTGCCGTGTTATCAGCACGTTTCACCTATGAAATTATCGTAAAACCGGACGGATCATGCAATCACCACAGTGGTCCTTGCAGTTATGATGGCGAGGATATGGAGTAAAATTGTGCTATATTCGCATGTGCGCATAAACCTCGCTGGCCGGGGATGGAGTTCCGTTCGTGTTTATCGTAGTACCGCGCAACCATTACGTTTCGGAAATTCTCCATACGGCTAATTTCCCTACTGTGAAAAGCGCTTGCAGCGTCCTTTTCAAACCGATGCATCATTCAGCGCAATGCTTTTCAAAACGTGCAAAATGTTCCCATCACAGATGAAGGGTTGCAACGAGAACGATAAAGAAAATACTTTCAATCGCATGAAATCCGATACGCGATATGAAATTTATTTACAATTAGTATTTTCCTTGTCCAAAAATTCAAATTCCACATATTTACACACGACGATTATGCGTTACCTTGCGTATTGATTTTAAAAAATATACGTGCAATTTAATGCACGTAATATTATATATAATCATATCTTTAACACTCTTGTATACGGGAAATGATGCCACAATTTTTAATTTAAATTATGATATAATTAACCAAGTGGACCCTTTTTTCGCAAGCGTTTACGTATTTAAGTACCATATAATGTGCGCACGAGTATTTATAATAGTAATATAAAAATATAACATATAGAAATGAAAATGTTTGCGAAATATTAAAAAGCAGCGATTTTGGCAATTATAAAAAAGTCGATTTCCAAATTTTGACTATCGTTAGAAATTGTGGTTGAAAGTTGGGTGAAAACGACAGAGATATGTACTCGTGATTCGTCGCAAATCTCGCCGTTCGCCCACTTCTAGTATGTCGGCGGCTTGAACGATGGCCAGCAATAAAACTTCTGTCATTAAGCGAAAGTTTCAGCTTTCGTGTGCGGCGAAGCGGGGAAGCATGTCGCGGGGAATCCATAATAGGGAAGCTGGGAAATGGGGCCCTTCCTCTCAAACCGTGAACTCGACTTCTACTTCGAATCTTTCTTCCGTCCGAGAAGAGAGAGAAAAAGAGAGAGAGAGAGAGAGAGAAGGAAAAAAAAAAGAGAAGGCGAAAGTGTATATTATATAAAATAGAATAAAATTGGCCATAGGCTATAATTTTTTCAATAATCGCTACATATCGCTTTTTTAGTCATCATTATCAAAGATAATCGACATTTACAATAGTTATGTGCATACATATTCTAAAGATATGTAAATTATTATATGACTTATAATTTTTATTTTCGTTTTCACTATTTTTTTATAAATATTATGGCCATCTTTTTCCATAAAAGTTGGATAAGATAGCCAATACTTATGTTGTATTATTTTGATAATATAAAATTTCTATTAAATGTTTTCCTTTTAATTTCGATAATATTACACGTAATTTAAGGTTGTGGAGATAGATAATGTGTCAAACTCTATTAAAAAATAACAAAAATAAAAGTATGTTTTCTGCATTTTAAAAAACTATGGCCATCTTACCCGTTACCGAGTTTACCCTATACCCGGAAATTTTGATATATAAGAAATGTAATAAATTTTTTTCAACAAACATGTAGAAAATTTGAACGTGCAAGTCTCAAATATATAAATAATAAATACGAGACGTTGATGAAACTATACAAACAAAGGAGAGAGATCAAGATGAATCGTAAGCGAGCACGACAGGGATTAAAAGGGGAAGGGGAAAGGGAAATGAGGATGGATTGCGGAGAAAGAGAAGGCTCGGCAACCCAGACCTCAATTGTAGCAGGCAAGCTCAATGAGAGTCCACGACGGTTTTGCAAACCGAGCTACATTTAGAAGTTGAGTCAAACGTCTCCCTCTCCTCTTCTCTAGCCTGGACCTTCGATAGCTTTTTCGTTGCTTACGCGGAGGTTAATTGAAATCCCACTAATCGATCGACCACGACCTATAGTACTAAAACCTAACTCTACTGTGAGATGCTGCGATAAAATAGTGAAACGAAAGAGAAATAGATACGAATAGTGAATTGTGAGATTTTTCATGGATTTATAACGTGAAAAAAAAAATCACAATTAATTAACTCTTTTTATATAAAGTTTTTAATAATTTCTTTTGCTTAAAGTTTTTTGTTTGGCAGATTATTTATCGCATTTTGCTCAATTTTTGACGTTAAATATTGCAGTTAGGTTCGATAACATATTAACAAGAACTATATCTGAATCAATGATAATGGGTATTTATTATGAACATTACTATTCAGTCAATAAATTGGAATTTCTATCGATATCGCAGTGTGATAGACAATCAATTATCCCAATTAATTATGCGTTTCGTGATTTATTCGAGAGAGCAACGTAGGCATTTTGATTATGGTAATTATTATTCCTCGCTCGTCGTCGAAATTTGTTTTTAACAAAAAAAACAACTGTCGACAGAAATTTGTTTTTTAAAAAAAACAACTGTCGACAGAAATTTGTTTTTTAAAAAAATAACGCAAGATGCGATACGCAAGATGCGATACGACTCGATGATGCGTCTATCCATAAAAAAATATTTGGAAATATGAATCGTTCCTCTCCTGTAAAATCTCTATCGGCACAGAAATGTTTCGGACAATTTCGACCGCAGATTATAATTTATATCCCAAATACAATTATTTGAGATAATTAATGTAAGGATATCACATCACACACACACACATTCTGATAATAAATAGGTCATCTTAATTGTGAAACTTTTGCCTTTCGTTAGTGATTTCTTTCAACTTTAACATACTTATTGCAATACAATAACAATATATGTATACAATTATTCCAAAGAGTCATTAGTTGCATCGAATATAATATTTCGCTAAAAGTATTCGAAAGATTACGCAGAATTTAAAACTAATTATTCGAGTGACTAATTTTTGAAAGAAATATTGGCTTCAGAAACTTTTTCTCTCCATTTCTCTTTATATTTATATAACAAAACTATCCTTCGTAAATTTCAATTAGAAATTTATTTAACTAGAGGCTAGAGTGTAAAATTTTATTACAGAAATACTTAATGTTGAAAATTATAATAATAAATAATAAAATTGATGCTAAATATATTACTCGTTATATAATATTTTCTGTGTAATAGCATCAATAACATTTTAAATATCGTATCAATATAATACGCTTCAATTTAGTAATTAAATATTTGACGTTGCTGCATTTACAATTATTCACTAATTATTCACTACGCATGGAATATTATTGATAAAATATGTGAGCACATACAACATACGTCGATTAAATGAATAAACGTTTAAAGATTTATGATATATATGTAATGTAATTGGATTCTATTAAATGAAAATATCGCGTTTCCAACATGTATCTACTTTTTCATTTACTATATGTAAATTTTCAATTTTTTTTTTTAGCGAAGCCAAAGCTTTTCGTTGCACAATATCGCTTAATGTTAATAATAATAATAAAAAACCAGATTCTTCCAATCGAGCTGCCGACAAACATCACTGCCCCGCACCACTTTTATTAACGCGCCTATTTTAATTTACGTACGCTCTGTAATGTTCGACTAACAATTTGTCATGCGATAGGAGGACGAAAACGAGGAACGTATGGCGGTGCAATCTGTCGGAGAAACGAGCAAAAAAGCTTGCCCGATATATTTCGTGCTTGCGTTTTTGCGGTTGGACGTACCGCCGATCGATCGTTCCAGTTTTGGCTCGTTAAAAACCTCACAGGAGATTTTACAAGAAATAACTCTGAGCATACAAGAGAAAAAAAAAAAGAAAAAGAAAAAAAAAAAAATACAACATTTTGACACGAGACTCTTTAATTTGCGGATTCTTGATTGATATACCACTGCTTTTCCAGACACTGAAAAGAATTGTCATTTTTTAAGTCTGATCCATAATGTCCGTAATGTTAAGCAACGTTCTTTATTACGAGACATTACATTTCATTTTTTTTCTCGCACATCTCGGATAATTTATTTCGTAATATTAAATACACCGACATAATACCGACACTAAAAACACGATGATAGAATTTCTCATATTGCGAACGTAACTTTTTATCGGATGTGCATTACACGGAAGTTTCATCCCATTTGAAACGCACCGCTTTTTCCGCGCGAGTATTGAAATTTTTGCCACGACCGAGTTACATGTATTTCTGTCCGAGTCGATTTATAGCGATTCTGCATTACATATAGCCGCTACGCGTTTAGCGATATTTAATTAAATCCCGTCTGGTAGGCGGAAACTTCTGTCGATAGTTTGAAACAGTTTGCAACCACTCTTACCACGGCCATCGGCCACGGCTCGCGGCATGAATGGTCACGTGAGTACAAAACCGTTATTTAGAGAACCAATCAGAATGTTTGTTCAGATAATATACCAGTCACTTTCTGACTTTATGCGCAACGAGGATATTGAACAAAAATATAAAACATGCGAGGAAGAGAAATCGAGTCTAGTTAATGCAGAGGTAGATGTAATGGCATATAATATAAAATTATTAAAGTAACAAATTTTAATAGAAGCATACTTTTAACTTGTCCTTTTCGTGATTATCAATTCTCTTTAAGAAAAAAAAAAAAAAAATGATAAATATCTCATGCAATAGGCGACAATAAATAATTTTACAGTAATATATTTCACGAATATATACTGCTTTGTATGTCAACCTAATAATTATACTATAATTACGAGGATTTTTTAATGCGTTCTGGCTTAGAGCTTAGAGCTACTACGTCCCTAGTTTTCATTGTCATAAAGCGATAAGTGTTTTTCCTCTGCCTTTTTTTGCGCACACAATTTTTTTTTAAAGCGTCGGATTAGTCCGTAGTTTTTTTTCGCGTTATAGTACACAGGGTGTGTGTGTGTGTGTGTGTGTGTGTGTGTGTGTGTGTGTGTGTGTGTGAAAGAGAAAAAGAGAATATAATCGTTATATTATATTTCTGTGCGCACACGCAAGACATTTTGAATGAAACATATGTAAATAGATTTGAAATCCTCTTTATAGAACAATGGCATCATAACGGAATAAGCCAAAATGAAGCAATTTGTTTTAGAATCTCTTATGATAAAATCGAGAGGTACTTCCTCTATATATCAAGGCTCTCTCTGCTTGAATAATCGAAAAAGGACAGTGCTATCCTAGGGATGGGAAAAGGGGGAAAGCAGCAATTCCGAATGAAGAATGTACGGTAGAAACCCAGTTCGCTCCAGCTCGCGAAATGGACCATAATGATGATATATTGGCAGCTAAAGCCGGCCAGATTTCGTAGAAATGTAACCACGTTCGCAAATGTCATGCCAAACTAATCTCATTTTTTTCTTGTTCAATTCGAGCCGCATTCATTTGCGATATTTCAATTTCGTATCAGCTTAAACTGGGATTAATCATGCATAATTTTTAAAGCGCCTGTAACTGGAAATTATTCTTCAAGTCTCTGTCTACTAGGCGTATGCGTAGAAATGATTTCTGTTTGAAAAATTAATTAATTCTCTTTGAGGTTTCTCAATTGCGCAGCATGCTAAATGTCGATTGTAACTTGATTGTTCGTATTTTCTTATTACTTTGAAAGGTTGCAAGGTTTCCAAGGTTCAGAAGGTGAGACTTTCTCGGCAAAATTGTAAACTTTTAAAGAGTAAAGAATAAAGAAAACAAAAATAAAGAAAAAAGAAGCAAAACCTATAAAGATGAACTATAAGGATGAACGAACGAAGATGAGAATATCAAAGTCGAGAGCTTCTGGCGCGAAGTTTACGGAGGTGGTATATGGCTTTTCCGTAGGATTTTCCTGGATCGAGCGCCGTGTTGTATTCCATGAGTTTGCTGTGCGATCAACGTAGATAACTAATACATACCAAGATAATGCAACGACCAGAGGTGAAGGAAAACTTTGGTTAATTAACATAACTTTTAGTCAATAAATAATAAAATACAATTAAGTTCGAAATATTACGGAAAAGAAGATTCGATAAATTTAAAAAATGCAGAAAATTCATCAGAAAAGATATAAAAATACTTCTTTTCGAAAAATACCTCTCATTTAAAAACATTTCGATTTGTGTTGCAATTTTGAATAAAAATTGACCGGAATACCGGAATACCGGAATACCGGAATATTCTCCGTTGCGATCAAGTTTCAGCCTTGTTCAGCCAATCGTTCTTTAACAGCCGATCAAAATATAACGAGGCAGCGAGACTATCGACAAACGAAAATACTGGACGATGTCGGTACGACCGCCACCACGATTATGCTAATTGCAATAGCAGCAATCACTTTGCGTGACAGTGATGGTGAATCTATCGATCGTTTCGATGCGGCCTGGGTAGTATTAATTAATTGGATGCCACTAATTCGGCCGGATCATTTGCATGGCGCGATATAACTGCAGGCACGAGAGCAATAAAACATGGAATTTAGGCTGCATGTACAGTCGAGTGCATTAATGGTATTCCTCGCTTACATTTAACGATTAAATATTTCTCCCTCTATCTAAATCGCTATATTGCTTAAGATACCTATACATCTTTTTGATGGCACAATTAATTATATAGCTTTAATATATTCGCTTTGTATTTATAAAGAAGGAAAAGAATTACGTGTCGTAAAATGTCGAACGCAGGCATAACGCATATTCGATATTTGACTGTACAGACTCGTTACAAATTCGATATCTACGACCGACCTCGGTGTATTAATTACCATATTTCTCTGTGTTGAAAATATCACATTATGCGTACTATAAATTGTATAACTGAAAAAAAATTATTGCCTCTCACGGAGAAAGATATAAAATGTACAATATATTGATAGATCAAGAAATTTATAATGTAATAAATTTAATAATTATTTTTCGAGAATAACTGGGCTTTATATTAAATTAAAAAGAAAATGTTCAAGTATAATAATTTACATAATTTACAAGTTTTTTTTATAACAAAAATTAGAATCTACATTATATTTTAAAGAAAATAACTTGCGGCATAGGGACGAAATTCTCGTAAATGTGAACGATGCTCAAAGGACTAAGAACTTAATCGATGCATAAACCGCTTTAGGCCATAGCCGCATACCGCACTGGTTTACTTGACAAGTCAACCGGAAGTTTCTTTTGACCGCGTTGGGTCAGCGGAGTAAACATGTGAGGCCCATCTGCATGTATGATCCGAATTTTCAGCTCGGGTACCGCCCTAATCGCGCGATTAATGAATTCATTATCCTTAAACTAAATTAAGCGATTAATCTGCGTGTGCGGTATATATTTTAATAATTTATAAAAGATATCATACATTATTTAAGAGTTATTTTATTTGTGTGATTCAGGTAAAATATCTCCATTCTCTCTTTCTCTCTCTTTGTCTTTGTCTCCTCCCTTCTTCTTCTTTCTTGCTTCATTTTTCATCATCTTACATGATGTAGAATCTTTTATTTATGCCAATAATTAAAGGAAGGCGGTCCTCTATGATTAAATATATTAAAAGAAATAGCAAATAAAAACGGCTAATGAGAACCTAACCCAAGCTCAGTTGTTGGTGAGCAAACAAATTTATTTTATTATTTTTATTTTAACAATCTACTAATCTAAACATCGAAATAAGGGTGCGAACGTTTCGATCAATCATTTGACCCGCTTCAGCGCGAAATTACAAAATAAATTCGAAACAGTATAAAATATAAAGTTAAATCCGATGGTATTGTCTCAAATAGATTTCGAAGCAAACAAACAGCCATGAAGGTAAAGTTTGCTAAACGAGCTATACGCTCCTCACTAGGTGAAGAGTCAGGAGATGTGGCCCAATATTAAATCTTAAGCACCATAGCTAGTAGCTCCTATTCTCGATACCACACTATTTCAATTGCTTGGGATGTAATGTTTATTGGTTGACAATTGAGACAGGACTTTTATTTACGTTTAGCAAAACTTTTAGTAAAGGAAAAACAACATGCGTATAACAACATTTATTTCGATTCGTTTATTTCGTGACAAAACGTAAAAATTTATCAAATACACGTTCCTCGGAGAACATCCAACCACGCACATTTAATTTAACTATAAAAAAAAGAGATTGAATAATCCATCATTTTCAAATATACTCGCTCTTTTAATATTCGATAAATTTTCCAGATCTAATTAATTTACCATTCATCGCCACGAAATATATTAAGACATCATCGCCACGAAACCATTATCTCGATTTCCGACGTGGAATTTCTCACACTTTGGCATTGCTGGCGCGCAATTTTCAGCCCTAAACGAAGCTCCCCTCCGCGTGCCATTCCCAGCCTTTCTTGGCCATTTTCCCCAACCTCCTGTTCTTATCCGCGCGCACTATATTAAGGATTCCACAAGGATAGCGGTTGTGGATGACGATGGGTCTCCCTTCCTGCTACTAGCGACTCGAAATGCAGCAGCAATGCCGTTAAATGAGCATTCAACGCATTCAATTCCACCATTTCGCCTCCTTTCGACGCCTTCCGCCTCTGTTAAGCACTTGGAAAAATGTCAGCCGATGTGCATGACGCTTTATTAAGTTTGAATTGCGGCATGGAATAGAATTTCGCCATCGTCATTGCCGCTGCCACCGCTGCAGCTCGTCGAAGGAATTAGAAAAGCCGTCTCTCTCGAACAGCGGAAGTGGATGAGCAGAACGGAAAGTCGAAAAAAGAGTAAGAGAACCGCGGCCTGTCTTCAAGCGCTATCCCGCAAATTGCTTCTGGTCCTTCTAGACATCCGTCTTCGACCATGGACAATCCCCGATTACGTTTACGTACCTCGATTTTTAACGAGAGATCCTTGTCGATCACTTTCAGTAGATATGATCTCAAATTTTTATTATTAAATTACTAAAAAGAGGAATAATCATTTCGTTATTTATCCACAGAATAAAGGAAATATTTAGGCAATGAATAATTTAGGCACAATATTATTTATATACAAATGTCGGATTTGACATTTTTGCTTGCGGTTGATAGATATTGGAAAAAAAAAAAAAATGTCACTTGTACATGATGAGATTTTAATGACTTCTCCGCCATTAGTATAATCGACACCATTAGTTTAATACATACGTCGCGTCGGCGGCGCCTATTATCGCTCGCCGATGTATTAAATGCGCGATGTAAAAAATGTATCTACAATGCCATTGTTTTCGCCGTTTTAAAAATTTTATTAATTTCCTACGAGCTGCTGCGTTTAAAATGCACCAAACATCTGTATCGTAGAAATTTGCGGTTGCACAAGTTTACGATTAGATTTAATTGACGCTATATTACACAAACACCAAACTCCACTTGTGAGCATTTTACAAAATATTTCCGATCCTTTGCAGAAATTAGTCGTTAATAGATTTATACTTTTAAAATAATTTAGGACTTTTATCGTTTCATTTTAACTTCTTATTTTCTCTGATTAATAAAAAAATTAATTGACGATTAACCGTACATTGTCTTAGATAATGAAAAAATCATGTTACAGAAAGTTAAGAGTGATACGGAATTTCGCTCATATTGTGTAAAAACTTTTGCTCCGCTATTCTTTATTATTTCATTAGATTTGGCGAACACGCAAAATCGAAGTAGCGCCTCTTACCCAACCTTTTGGCCATCGTTACATTAATAATGAACAGAATCTCGAGGCCGCGCCTTTATCCTTCGCCCCGGCTATTTCTCAACATCCTCTGAATGTTTCAACATTTCAAAAAAGTTTTCTCGCTGCGAGAAACAATAGTCTCTATTATACTGTATTATGAATTGCCAGCACCAACTTCGTGTGAGAGTTAAACTCCCATCGAATTTCTCCAACTTTTCCATTTTCATCCTATAGTTCGTTTATATTTTGCAAACTTTTCCCTTTCCTGTTTTCCTCTTTCTTTACATAACGGTTGCGCGTTATTATATCGTCTATAAAACATACCATATATACATATATATATATATATTTGTGTGTGTGTGTGTGTGTGTGTGTGTGTGTGTGTTAAAATAGTTTAAAGTGTCTTTGAGAAAAAAGCTTCTTGGCTTTGAGAAAGATGCTTGTGCAAATAATGGCTTTTTATTGCCACGTAGAAAGCTTTCTTTTTTCACAAATTTGCCTAAAATGCATATGAATAAACGTATAAAAAATAATTTTGTGGTATTGTAGAATGAGAAAGAATGTGAATCTGCATACGTAGGGAGGGATCGACAAAAAAAAAAAGCTTTTTTTAATAAATTAATTTTGTTACTATAATCAATATCGATAGGATAGATTTTTTTATACTTTTTATCATTTTTCTCTAAATTAAAATACCCAAGTATATTTAAAAAAAAAAAAAAAAAAAAAAAACAGAAACACTAGTCTTTATTTTTGCGTAATAAAAAGCCCAGAACCGTAATCAAGTGACAACCACAAGAGGACACATCGCGTCCAGAATTACTCTACATTATTTGTGAACATGTACTGCGCGCCACTACTAATTACAAAGTCCCCCGACAAAGATATTTTCACAAAATTGGCGCCCTGAATCACGGAAGCTGACGCAACATCCTTTCTAATTGAAATAATTGCCGTGCTTGCAAGACATAATTCTTGATGTTCTATCGCCAGCCGTAAATTATATTATTTGTACAGATTTTAAATGAATCTTTCTTATTTTAATAAAACGCACAATTGATCTAAATAACAATAAGAAGAAATTCGAAATTTTTTTTTTGTTATTAAGATTTAATTAAAGTGTTTTGCATGATTTGCATCTCTCACATTTCATTATTATTCTCTTTATAATCTATCGCTCGCAAAAATATCGCGAATTATGAAAATTAATTATGGAAATTGTGAACAGGAATGCGCTATCAGCTTGTTAATAGCTTGTGGAATGATGGAAATTAATTACAAACGGTCGATAGAAACGTGAAACTATTCGGACGGAATATTCTAATTTAACATAATTAATGAAATTGGAGCCCCAACGTTGCTCTCCAAAGAGCACTTTATGATCTCGGATTTTGAAATTGCATAGAACGTGATCTATCAGGTTCCTAATTATCGAGAAACTTTATCTAATGTGTTGTTTATATTTAGATAATTGTATTATTATAGTTTTGTTGCATGGTACACCCTGATATAACTAATGACAGATGCTTTATGATATACTCTCACGTATAATTCTCACACATACATATATTATGTATAATATATTCCTTATATGAATAAGGCTTTGATTTAGATTAGTGTAAATTAGATCGATATCACAGCTAGTTATTGCTCAACTAGTTAAAGCATGATCGTTTATCGATCGGGCTTGCTCAATTAATTCTCCATCGTCGTCGCGCATCATTGCTTTTTTTCTATTAGGTCTTGTAGACATCTTCATAAGCATAACTAGTAGTGACAGCAGGGTAGAGGGACAACTTTGACTTTCTCTTATGACAGGTCGGTTAATCAAGTCTTGGCTTTCAGCCATCACTTCGACGGTGAAATATTAGTCGGCTTCATCGGCCATGGTCGAGGACGAGTTCTTAAGAATGTCGTAACGATGTTAAAGGTCGAGTGGGGAAAGGGGGAAGAATGTAATCGATACAAAAATAATAGACCAAAATACTTTGGAAATAGCAAAGATATAATATTATCGTACGTCATTCTATCCTTGGATTAACTTTTAATTCAGAATAATGGATGTAAAAATGGTAAATAAGTAAATAATTTAATAAACGAGAGAAAGAGAAAGAAACAGAAAACGGGGAAAATATATTTCTCCTGTAATATAGCTTTTATAAAAGACACAAATATAAAAATACATAAAGAATAAAGTTATATTCTTAATAAAAAAAACAAACTAATATTATTATTAATACTACCATTAATAGATAAATATAAAATGCAGTTCTCGATGAAATAATGACAATCGGTAAAAATTGTCAGGGAGCGGCTCGATCGAGCGGGATCCAATTTGCCCAACTCTGATTGAATCTTGAAATAACGAGAATTGGAAAGTCATCGCCTGAAAAATGATCGTTTTCCGATATACTAAACATGAAAGCACTGAAAATAGCAGCGAGAAGCAAATGTTTGCTAAAAATGTTAGAAGAGTACTTTCGTAAGAAATTAAAACGCTTCATCGATCCTCCGATTATAAATTTAATAATGAATTTAAATTCAAATTTAATTATTTTCAAATTTAAAAATAATTTCTTTGTAAAGTTTTCTCTATTAATTATTTGTTCGCTCGTATAAATAATTTCATAAAATCCTACGTACTTTCGATTTCTAAAAAATTTATTTTCCGAAAAACATATTCTATTCGTGTGAATAATGACAGTTTACGGATTATATAGTTGTTACGAGAGAGACAATTTGAAAAATAAAATACATATATCAAAGGCATGTTTAAGGATATATATTTTAAATGAAGAAAATAGCAGATATTCTTGAAACTTATGCTTAGCTTTTACTAATTTTTTAATTTTTTAATTTAAATTTCTCAAGAATACTTTGTATATATTTCAAAAGAAATGTATATATTCCCAATTTAATTTTCAATTTTATTTCTTAAAATATAGATATCGTTTCCCTTTTAGTTGTACTATTTACAACAATCCGTTTCGTGTATACGAAGAAAAAAGATGGAGATAAAGAAGCGGGAGACTTTTAAATCCCGAATCCGAATTGTTTTGACGAAACTTGGTCTAATCGTGAAGTTAGAGCGCGCCAAGGTTTGCCGGAAATGCCATGTATTGTGATTTTGAATCAGCGAGCGAGAACGGCTACAAGTCGGAAATACACTCGGTTTAACGCGCCTATATTTATACCGCCCGCGCATATAGCTAGCAGTATAATGGATAGCGTTAACAGGCCGTACGAGCTATTGATTTCGGATTGTGGTCGGACGCTGGTGGCTTTTGTTGCGAAGATTATAGTGCGCGGGGCGCACCGCCGGCCATCTCTTCCCTCCCCTATCTCTCTGCCCTTCCTACCCTTCGACCTTTTGAATCTACCTGTACATGTATGTGATGCAAGTAAATATATATATATATACATATTTACCATACTTGCATTAACATTTCCTTCTTACTTGTACTTCCACGACATCATGATCGATGTGACAACTGTGCATAATTGCCTTCGGTAAAATTATTTTTATTACTAAAAATCTGTGTTTTACGGCTTTTAAGATTTATAAAACGCACTTTGCGAATAATTTTTCAAGTCAACATTATATTGCATTGTCCGACTTTGCTTAGAATACGTGCGTACGTTTTAAATCTTTTTTTATAAAATGAGAAAAATATCGGATATATTATTAGCGGTCAAGCCATTAAAATAATCGTTAAAGTCGAGAGAGAGAGAGAGAGAGAGAGAGAGAGAGAGAGAGAGAGAGAGCTTTTAATTTTAAATCTATAAAAGAGAGTAAAATGCTGCAAATTTTACTCCACTAACAATGAAAGCTTTTCCTTAATTGCAAAGGAAAACGATTCTCATTGTATTGCATCCTCTAAAAACCACGAAAATAGTTTCAGCATCCTCAATCTGCTGTCTTCTCCTCTCCTTCTTCTCTTTTCCGTTCTACTCTACCGCAAAGTTTCTACAGTGATCGAACAAGTGAGGAACGATTGTAATTGGTTGGTGTAAACTTCGACAACGAAACTTTCTCTTCCCCTCCGCGCTAAAATGATTGGCGGTAAGCTTGCATGTCGCTGTCGTCTGTGTTGGCAAACTTTGTCGGAAATAGCCACTTCCGCGATTTCGGAAAGTGTCCAAGAGGAAAGTGATTCGGACGGTATCTGATTGTATCTGACTGATCGATAAACATAATTCTTCGGACACGAAAATTTGTTAAGTTATTTAGTTATATTTCTCATTCGAATTATAAAATATACATGACGTTATCTTGTCAATTAAGCAACAAAAAAAAAAAAAAAAAAAAAAAAAAAAATTACACTTTTCTTCTTGTCGAAAAAGAAAAATTATATAGAAAAAGTCAAATTCAAGCTTTTAAATTAATCTAATATCCTTAAAGATATATCGCTGCGTCACGATAATCAATAATCACATTCTTAATCGCCTTATTTTTTTTCATTGCTAATAAGGAACTTTAAAATTGATGATTTTAATTATCGCACGAGTATATACAATACATAGAGATCGCAATCATTTAAGGACGAATCGCGACCACGAGTAAGTTATCGTCTAATGCATTTTACATCTCGTGCGCGTCGATGATCGATCGTCCTTTCTTCCGGTAGATAGGTAGATTAGTCCTGCGGGAATGTCGGAGGAGGGAGGGGGAGAAGTGGAATGATTGATCGGCTTGACTGGAATTATTCGGACCGGATGTATTAACAGTGAAATAAAATTAACAGATGGAATTAATGCGCGTCGTGTAATATTCTAATTAATTCCAGTTTCATTCGATCACAATCTAACGATTAAATTATACTATAGCGTGTAGAGTAAGTTTCTCTAAGAAATATCGTATGAATCTCACAGAGTCAAAAAATTTTTTAGAAATCTAACGCTACAAGATTCTTACAATTAATTAGCAAAGTAATTTTGTATTTGTATTATCCTTAGAATTAGTTTAAAGTTTAAAAAGAGCTATATTGGTCTTAAAAAAAAGAAGCCTTCAAAAGATCTCACAAAAACCATACATGTACAACATAATGAGAAGAATTTAATCATGTGAAAGTTAAATAAATATGAATTGCATACTCTTTACGAATACTCGCAGACACTGAAATCAATTTCAGCTCTTATAAATTTGAGTTTCTGTATTTTTTCTCATTTTTGCAACGTCTTTCCGACGTCGAAAATATACAAGAAGCAAAATCTGAAATGGTTATTCGAGCAATAGAATCGCAGGATTCGCATGGTTGATAAATGGAAGTTTGACGACGGAATAGGATATAAATTTGCGTTCAATCTGTTCATTACACGACTGTTTTATCGAATTGCTGTCATGCACAGGCATACGTAGACGCGCGTAGAGAGCGACCGATAAATCTTGCACTTCATCGACTATATAGGCTATAAAGATTTTTCTCTATACACTTCGCAGAAGAAGCTGAAACGAATAGAGCGGAAATATGTCTCATTAATTTACGATCACGACCAGATTGTTATTTTTTTTTCGTTTGCCTGAATGGAATTAAGGCAGCGTCGTGCATGCTCGAGAAAAAATTGCGACAACATTAATATATTAAGTTTTACTTCTGATTCATATGTAATTTAATAAATTACACAAATTTAGCATACTATATACAATTGTATATGTAAAAAATGCTTTAATATATAGGTATAGGTTGTTTTCTCCATTTGCGTTCCATAAAATTCATTGATGGAATTATTTATTTTCTGCTTCTTTCTGCCCGTATAACAGCATTTATGTAATATGTTATATACGAGTGGATAACAGAAGAATAGTATTTTTGAAGAACCGTTTGTTTTTACAAAATATGTATAAAGCAATCGATATTTCCGTTCGAGAATAGAACTTTCTCTAAAATTGTAAGAAAGATAACTAAACTACTACTACCTCAATTGCTTGAAAACCGTGTTCAGGAAGGACTCGTTAAAACTTATCTGTTGTTCCTCACGATCCCATCCAGACAATTTTAACGATGTACATTTGCAAGCTAAAATAATGCTGAGACAACCGCTACCAAATCGATCTTATGCCGTGACTTCCAAGATCTGACATCGGTTATCCGCAGAAAATTCGTGCCGTGAGTCTTTGCAAGCTATTTTGCTTCGTTTGTAAGAAAATATACAAGTTCGTTTATTTTCCATTCGTCTTCTGCTTCTGTCTGAACGAGAGAACGTGAATATCGATAACAAATCTAATGTAGGAAAATTCCTTGGACGCTATTTCCAGAGAAATAGTTTGTAAAAAAGAATTTCGTTTGTGCGTAGATTTTTCTTTAAACGTAATGTAAAAGTTTATCTTGTTTTTTTTTTCTATTAATTTTAATTGTTTATATTTGAAATAAATTGTCTTTTAATCTATCTCTCTTCTAATTTTTTCAACTTTTTGAACTCTAATATCATATTTTGATTCTCTTAGAAATATTTCGAGAAATACGAGAAGAGACATATAATAAAATTGTACAATACAGTTGTAGAAGTACAGATTAGAATAATTGTAAGTAGATAATTGCAAACTTGATTTCCAGTAAGAAATCCAGTGGGAAAATCAAAGAAGAAGTCTTCTCTTGAGATTCTCTCGTTCACTCGCTAAGTAGTCGAGAGGCTTACGTCGGAAATTCCGTGATGCTTCTTCTGAAGATAGGACACGAGTATCCTCAAGGAATATCCGAACTATGATAGCAAGTGAAGTGGAAGACTCCTTTGACAGAATAGAGAAAGACCACTGAGAAATCGAATCATCTCGGCACGCAACTTAATATAAAGCACCTAACTTCAAACATAAATATCAAATAGCTTCTCTAGGATTTGTCGCATACATATATACACCACGAAAAAACGTGAGAAGAGAATCGCGATTAGTTAAAACGAAATATAAGTAGTTGAGCGTAGTACGGCATTTCCCATAACTTTGTGTGCGTTCAATAATACAAAAAAAATGTTAATAATTTATTTTGGTAGTCATGTCCTTAATTATTGTCGTATGTTTTCTATTATTTAATTTTACTTATTTCTATCAAAATTATTCGCAAATTTTCTTATTCGATACACTCGGAGCTTTATATTGTATATTTTCACTTTTTATTTCTAAATATTTTATTTTTAACAATTTCATTTATTATATATATCACTTATGTTTATGCGATTTTAAAATTTGTTATATATACTTATATATATGGGTTTATGAAACACTGTATATTCATATTATCGTGTAAAAATAGTATCTTTTCTAGAGAGCTTTTAATCGCAGTAATCACGATAGCATTATCCTTGTATTTTTTCTTCGATATTTTCAATAATAGATAAATTAGGTATACTAAAAGGAAAAGTCCATATATTATTATAAAAATTTTGTTTTTAGAAGAATTCGCTCGTGATCATGTCGCATTTTTATAAAGATTATTTTTTCTCTCTGATACAAGTTAAATACTTAATCTTTTTTATGAGATAGGATTTTTTATGATTTTCTCTGGCAGAAATGTTCTATGTTAAAAATTCAGCATATTTAGGACACAATAAAATATTCTAAAAAGTATTTTCAAACAGAAATATATATGGAATATCCATCAGATGTGAGGTTTACAAGGCTTACAAAAAAAGAAAAAAAGAAAAAAAGAAAAAAAGAAATATGAGACTCCTTTAGGGAAAGTACAAAGATAATCTCCTGCAAGGGGGTTCTAGGCTCGCAGAATAAGAAGGAAGTAATGCAATAAATTACAGTAAAATGCTATCATAAAAGTGTTATAGTCTGTGCTACCCAGTTGTCGGATATTCCTCCTGCGCAAGCTCGACTCCCAGAATTAACTAAAAGAAAGCATAATAAAGACGAGCTACAATGATAATACTTATCGGAGAGGTACTGCGCGCCCGCAGTAAATTGTCTGATAAAACTCAGTTACCTTTGTCCACCCCTGTTCACTTCTAGCAAACTATACCTGATGAAACCTGCAATTTCGTCGCATTTCGCGTGTAATTTCGGCCATAACGGAATTATCTTCGACCAAGATCTTTCTGACCTAAATATTATAGGGTGCAAAAAGAAAGCTTTATATGATGAAAAAGATGTATGATTTGCACTTATATATATATATATATATATATATATTTGGTTTGTGGATGAAAATTTTTGGCGTTTCAATAAATTATGTATTAAAAAGAAAGATTTAAAATCTAAAGAACATATAGTTTTTTTTTATTAATAATTTCAGTAAAATATTTACTCGACATATGTAGGTCGAAAAATTAATTTCTCTCTAGAAACGATTTTCAGTTTTCAGCGATTTTAAAAGTTTCAATTTTAATGATACAAGTGATTTATTTGTCTTTATTTATCGCCGTGTGTAAACAAAGTATTATTTTACTACACTTTTATTTAATATTTACAACAAATAGTAATTTAAATACAGATTTTGAGACTTTCTTTTTAAACAGATCCTTTTTTATACAGATATTTAATATCTTGAAAATTTATAAAAAATATTATAAATGAAAAAAAGTTTACTCTCTTAAATGGAATCCGTGTATTACCACTGATGTAAGCAGTGATATTAGTTACAAGTATAATCATACATGCAAATAATAAATGACAGTGAGAAAACTAATTTTTCAGTGATTATTGCCATAATTAGTGAAACATAAGAGGGAGGAGGAAAGGGTGAGTGTTTTCACTGAAAATCAATAAAATACTCATTAATCTTCGATGAAATCTTGTCATTGCTTTAATCAATGACATTTTCATCGGTTTAGCTTAAAAGATTATGTATATATATACTCGTACGAGAAATGTGTGTGTGAGAGTGTGTTATCTTGTTTTAATGAGAATTTAAATGAATAGGATAATTTTGTCAAGCGACACAGACACAATGGGAAAGAGTTATATGTTACTCTCGAGGCAAAGATTAAAAGTCGAATACAGGATTGTGGAAGTTTAATGGTATCGTCGACACGCCGCAATGAAAAGTTGGAAGTGGCGGGTATCAGGTTGCGCGTCGTGGTAGCCCGAATTTGCCAAGGAGGTTTCTTCTTCTCTTGTTCTCTAATACAAAACTTTACAGACGACGCATATAACACCAGTCAGACTTCACTGCTGTGAAAATCATGAGAAAGGTTATCTGCTGTCTTCCGCGATATTTCAAATCGCAAATACTCTTGATATAAAGTGATTTAGAAAATATCTCTTCCCATCAATTTATATATATATATATATATATATATAAGATATCAAACTTTTTACTCATTGTCAGTTTCTGGAAAAAGGAAGCGTAATAAAATTCGCAATTTCGAAAGACAACAGTCTTATATAAATTTCATATTTAAAGATTTAAATTTAAATTTAAACTCAAATTTTAAAAATTTATAAATTTATAAAGCTAATATGCATTTTTTTGGGAAAGAATGAAAATGTTGAACGCTTTGCTTCGCTATCTTTATTGAGAAAGTTTAATGCAATGTAGTAGATATCTGCGGCCGATCATGTGGAACGATACTGATAGTGCGAAGGAAAAAGAGTACACGAGAACGAAGACTGGTTGCATATGATGGCAGTGTGATACTTTGCTATAAACAGACATGAACAGATATTGTTTTTTTTTTTTTTTAAGAAGTTAAGTTGTATTTTATATATTTAGTACTTGTTGATATTATTGTAAAAAAAGAGAGAGAGAGAGAGAGAAATATATATTCAAAATCTAAATTATAAATCTAACGAGAACAATAAATCCACATCAATAAAGCGTAATAATTATTAAAAAAAAAAAATAGATTATTGACATATCTTACACATTAAACTTCTTCCGCAGGTCATATTACAATAGATTGCATAGGATTGATTGCGTTAAAAAGAGGTTAATGAAGATTTTCATACATAAAATCATCTTAGAAGATAACAATTTACAACGTTCATATATTATTCTGTAGAATATTTGATTTGTAACGCGCGCGTGCTTACAGACCATATTTCGGCGTGAATTAGAGCAGCGAGTGTGCCCGGCTCGCGTTATGTATCGCCACTCCAATTACGTAGAGTATCGAATATTCCGCTGTTCACGGACGTCGAATTTACTATTCGAGAATTTACCACCGTCGATTCTCGCGAGATGTAATCGAATAGAGGATCGTGCTTGGTTACGAGAACTTATGTATACTATTCTCGAGAGCTCAAGCTAACAATTGTCACCACGGATGAAGATCGTCTCTGGAAGCTGGAATGATTTTACATTTTGCTCAAAATATTCGCAAAAACTTTTTAATCACAAAGTTCTGACCCTTTTGATGCCATATTCCATCCATTAATTTTTTTCATTACAATTTATTTCGCAGAGCTTGATGGTTAATTATTTGCAATCAAGATTTAACACATTGCGACTTTATTTACAATTATTGAACACGTTTTCTCAAAGGAAATTGGAAAGAAAGATAAAAATGAAAAAAATACGCTAATTTTTCATAAACATATTTGCATAAAATTATAGCTTTCAATGTCATGTAATTTGTTTATATTTAACCTAGCCATTGCTATATTTAATTATTATATCACATGTCTTGATAAGATAACTTATAATCCGAAAAATAAGCAAATCTACACAGATAATTGTACGTATAGAAGAACGTTAAGAAAATCCACATTACGGGATGAACATATTCTTCATAAAATAATAATAATCTAATTAAGATTAACAATTAATTATACAAAAATCTGCTCTTATTTATTGTCGGCCTCGTAATTATTTTAATAGATATTTATTAGCGGGAGAACCAATCGCAATATAATTTATAATTTCCAAAACCGATATAATTAAATTCTCAAATCTAATTGTATTTTAATAAGTGTATACATATAACATTAATAACTTGAATTACAAGAATAGCACACACAAAATCAGTGCTAAATATTGCATGTAATCTAGCTATCTAACGATTAAAAAATTCAAATCATTATGTTAGAGAAGGTATAATGCACGGTAATGTGTGGCACATACGAAAGAGTTAAATGGCGAAGTGATGAAGTTTTCTAAAGGCGCGACCAAGTTTGTCCGGTTAATGGAAATTGACCACACAAAAACGTTTCCAATCAGGCGCCGATAGAGTCTGTAATTTTCTACGAAAAGTTCCGGAAGGACTAATGCATTACCTTGCCATTTTTCTTCGTTCTATAAAAAAAAAAAAAAAAAGAAAAAAAAAGACCTGTTAACTCTGTCCCTTTCACACGAGTGTTTGACCAATCAACGAAAAACGCACGCTAGTATTTGCTCTACACTCTTCGAGCAATCCGATTGGATGCCACAGTGACTTTTCTAAGAGAAACTGAGATTATATATATATATTTTCTTTTACAGTTAAAGGTAGCTGGAGAATCAGAGATGAAATAAACGCGTTTGCACATTGTTACAAATTAAGAGCTCAAACGTATGAATTTTTCAGTAAAATAAAGAGTTTTTTCATTATTAAAAATATTGTGTGTTTACCTTCGAGCTCAAAAATACAAGATTTTCAATCATTATTTAAAGAATATAAATACAAATTAAATAAGAATTACGTCGCGTAATATATAATAGAAAGAAAAAGAGAGAGAGAGAGAGAGAAAACGCGCACAGATTTCTTACATGTTCAAAAAATTTTCTCTTTCCTTTCATTTTACTTCCATTATATCAATATACGTTCTGTAAAATAGATATTCATGGTAATATCAAAATTGTGTACAATTAAATTAAATAGATTGATTTGTAGAGAAAAGTATATTTACTTAATTAAGATAAAATGAAAAATTTCTTTTTTATTATCCGATATACACTTATACATAAGAATAAAATAGTGTAAATCCATTGTTATCGTTTTACATGGATTTTTCGAGTATGATTTGTTCATCCACCATGAAGGAAAGTTAATACTTATCTGTAATTATTAATTCTAGATATTCATGCTGATATCAAATTCGTATACAATTAAATTAAATAGATTGATTTGTAGAGAAAAGCATATTTAGTTAATTAAGATAAAATGAAAAAATTTCTTTTTTATTATCCGATATACACTTGGTATGATTTGTTCATCTAGATTCATGAAGGAAAGTTACTTATCTGTAATCATTAATTCTCCTCCTCCCCAATAGGATATAATGCATGTATGCGATAATTTATAGACAGAATTTCAGACTCTTGCTTTTTTATATATGATTTAAAGCGATGAAGAAGAGGACCTTATCTATTTTATTTTATATGTGAAGGAATTTTCACTCCTAAGTAAAAAAAAAAAAAAAAAAAAAAAACAAAAAGCGAGTAAGAATTTGAATAGATTTGTCTTAAGAAACGTAACGATATCTGTTGTAAAATGATCGGTAGCATTAATGTGGCGATTGCGAGAATATACCGCATGGAATGGATGTTCAGCATTCTAATTAACCGATTAGTCCAATCTGTTACGCAAGAGATCTTTGACACGCGTCGCTAATGCTAATCTCCGATTACCAGTGAATGCCGATAGCCTCACTTGAACTAACTAGTACATCTATCGCGATAATTGACACAAATGGTCGCTCGTAAACTCAATACTGTGTTTTACATGAAATCTATCTTCGCTTTAGAAGGAAGTCTCCAGTCAGCGAGTTTTATTGCTGATCCTTTTAAAGCTTTTACGTGCCCTCTTGAATACTAAACACCGACCAAAGGTTAAAGGAAATAAGGGAAACAGCGAGAAGCAAAAAGACGCAAAACAAAGGACGCTAGGGAGAAGAAAATTTAAATCTATATTTTAAGAATTTTTAGATATATATATTTTATTTTAAAATAAGTAGTTTAATGAAATTTTATCTTTTATAATGCACGGTGTTGACTGCTGCTACCATTTTAATAATATACAAATCGAGTTAAAAAAATGCTTAAAAACAACTAGAGAGAGAGAGAGAGAGAGAGAGAGAAGAGAGAGAGAGAGAGAGAGAGAGAAAGAGAGATACGTCTTTAAATAAAAAATTAATTTTTTTTTACATTTTTCAAATAACTTCCATTTTCCATTTTCAGTCCAAACAGTACGTAACGTTGTTCCTCCTCTTTTTCTGAAATATGCATAAACTTAAAGCTCACAGATAGATCCCTCAGTAAGACTTGGTGTCTTAAATAATTTTTCTAGAAGAGAATTATATGGGAAAACGCTTTTCATGTATAGAGCTCAGTGATTTAGAGTAACGGAGTGAAGACGTAGAGAAATAGCAGAGCTCGTTCTTTCGATAAAACGGACGCCTTTTGTACGTCTGTTCCGCACAACAGCGGCTCTCTATCTGTCTCTCTTTAGTTCGTAGCAGTACACAATTCCAGCGTATCCTTCCGCCCGTGGGATATCGCGCAGCTTAATGGATGTCACGCGAGAAAAAAAATGCTTTTACAGGATTAAGAGAGATAGACGACAACGCAGGCGTTATAATAGCACAGCGAGTTGGAATGCAATAACAGTTGGACATTAGTTATTTTGCAGAAGTATTGCAGATGCTGGAAAAATAATTGTCCCATGTTATATGTGTCATTTTCTTTCATATTTGCATCTATAAATCTCTTAATTTTATAACCTCGTCACTTTTTTGATAAAACGTTATTAAAAAAAAAAAAAAAAAAAAAAAAAAAAAATTATATATCAAAATAAAAAATAATGATAAATTTTGCAATTTTAAATTTAAAGTCGCGTTGATAATTTCTCTTATAACTTATAACTTGTGTCTCTTATTAACATAGTATGATAAATAGTGTACAATATGTATAGTGTATAAATAAAGAAAAATACTGTACTAGATATACAAACCCACATAATCAGCTATCTATTTTATGAAACAATTTCTTCTAGTACTCGCGGAAGTAATATAAATGAATGAACGTATGGCTGCAATACACAGTGTACAAATAATGAGAAATATTTTACCGGAGAGACAACTCCAGCGCACGCAGTGTATCTTTTAAAACAATTTCTTCCAGTAGGTGATATGAATGTATGAACTTCACTTATTGTATATCTCTCTATTTAAAATATCTATTTTAGTAGTATATTCATATTATTCGAGCATTTAATTCGAGTTTGATAATAACTTGTCTATATATTATATGAATAAATCAAGAATAAAATCAAGATATTTCAATAAGAAAATGGAACGATGAACATCGTCTCGCTAAAATCAACCTGTTTGTAATAGACTTTCCGTGCTCGTTTCATTATCTTTAGAAAATGGAGTTTGCTGACGAGTGCCTAATGAATTTTGAACGTTATATTTAATAGCTTTTGTGTACGTGTGAGTTGAACATGGAAGACTAAACGAGAATACGAAACACATTTTAAATAATAATAGCCTTTTTTCATTTTTTTGCTTTTTATTGTATTTTATGGAAAAATGTTATACACATATAACGTACGACAAATTATTACATTAATAATTATATATTTTTGGGTGCCTTTCTTTATAATAAAAATAAATTAATTTAAATAAGAAATATATATTTTTAGAAAACAAACTTACAATTTTTTATTTCTCATCCTAAATATTTAATATATCGTTGAAATAAATTTGTTTCATATCTGATATCAATCTTTGCGATATTGGCAAAATGATTTTACGTATCAATTTATTGTATTCAACATTCCGTAAATTTTTAATATATGACGTATTTCGAGATTCGCGAAAATCAATCACTTTTTCTTTCCATTGCAGTTCATATACGTCTGGCATAATGCCAATATAACAGATTTAGTTTAATGCTATTCAAAGCTGCGCTTCGACCGAGAATGTCAGGGTAACTGTCAACGATGGTACAATGTGGGATTATAATATAGAAATTATTATCTTGATCTCGTCGTTAGTTTGACTACAACTGATAATGTATAATCCCACACTGAAAATTTTTAATAGAAAAGTTTTATTTTTTTGAGCATACAAGTTGTATCTGTATTTTGTATCAATTAATACAACGTATTATGTGAATTCACATCATATATATTTTTATATAAAAATAATAAAAAGAGTAATATTATTGGGCGTATACAATAAGGTAAATGGAGTTTTGTTGTACCTATCCAGGCATTTCTATACATATATAATAGACGAAAAAGATATATATATAAAGAATACGAACGAAGAGGTGAAGTTTCTACACGCGTTGGGAACCTCTCGCTCAATATCTGCCAACTGTCAATGTGTCATTCAGAATCAATAGTTTCGAAATCCTTTTCTACGTTTTCATTTCCCCAATGTTCGATAAAAAAAAAAAAAAAAAAAAAAAAAAAAAAAGAAAGAAAACGGACTTTTTTTCTTAAATAAGCTTTCAACTTGACAACTTGAAGCCGCAAACTTAGAATACTTAGAAATGAGATATATCAAGATTATTATTGTTTTTTTTTTTTTTTTTTTTTTTTGCGACAAATAAATTTTAGAAAATAAAAGAAAATGCAAACAAAGAGGGAAAAAGGAGGAGAAAGAGAGAGAAAGAGATCTCTCTCCCCTCTTTACCTCTTTTTAATTTTTTGATACACACATAATACACTAATTGTATTTTAATAAAATCATTCTTTGAAATTTATTTTATCGATCGTTTTTTTTCGCTACAACAAATGCGTCATCGCCTATTTCGGGATCCTCTCGAACGAGCGAGCGCTTGACGTTCGAAAGGTACTAAACATTATGGGATATATCGAGCAAGAAAGTTGTAGAGCGATGGAGCTCAGCTAAAAAGAGATTAACCCAGAATGGCGAGGTCGAGGCGCGAAGATCTGGAGCGGCGATAGGCGCGCGGTATTAAATTTTCCACGATCCTTTCTCGAGCGTGTCTGAAAGTATTTGCGCCCCCCGTTCAAACCCTTTCAGCCTCTCGGCGTTGACGCTAAATTCTCATGTTCATATGTACGTGATTAATTGGAAGGAAAATAAATATCGGAATAGAATATCAATCGAGATATTTTCAATTCAACAAATTGCTTATGCTATCTCAAAATATAATACACGTAAGTGTCAGTTTTTTTAATAAGAGAAAAAAATCTTTCTTCTACTGTGTTTGCATAATTTCTTTCTCATCATTTTATTCGAGAAATTTTTTAGAAGGAATTTGATATTGATTTTACCTACTCTTTCAAAATATAATTTAATTTTTTGAATCTATTAAAAAGACTATTAAATAGCGATTATCGAGTGCTTTGTTTGCACACTATTGGAACAAAGTGTGTATATATAGAAAACGTAATGGAAAGATAAAACGCTAAACTACGTATTTTAACGCAGCTTTAGCGCTTCCGGAAAATTAAAAAAGAAAGATATGTTAAGTACAAACTTAATTGTCAAAGCACTTGTATATATCCGCGCTGACTTTCAGAAATATATTTTTAAGCTGATTTTTCTCGTCAGAAATAACAATAGCCATAAGCACGAGATAAAAGCTAAAGTCTACCCAATTCTCAGCGGCGTATTTTAACGATGTAACTCTAGCGAGAAGATTGCATGCGAGAGGTTGGCATAAGATCGTAGCGTATACTATGACGTCGGACCGTGTAGTCGGGGAAGGGATTAGGGGTGGTACGGCTGCTTGTAAGAAAGGGTGTTTTACTGCCGCGTAACTGATATGTAAATGAGACTCGTGGAGACGATTCTCACGCGAGGTTTCTCTAGCTTTTCGTGATGTAGAGGCATAATAAAGGTATAAAATTGTGCACCTGACTAATAACACATTTTTTTATGAAACCAACATGTAATATTTACATACTTATGGATATTAATATAGGAATAATAACCAAGCAAAATGGATATACAGACCTTTTTTCTTAATTAATAAAGTATAATATAATTATTATTCTTAATATATCATTACAAAAATATAATGAATTGAACAACAATCCCGTTTATTTTTCTACATATGACTCTCTAGACTTTGAGAATGAGAATAGAATTTTTTTTACAAATTTAATTGCATAACGCGTGTATTACATGTATTTATTACCTTTCCTTTTTGTTTTTAATAATGAATGTACGAGTGTGTATCATTTATATTTATAGGTATCAAAAGCTTGCATATTAAAAGTAATAAATGGGACTTTATAACATCTTCTTCTTCATTAAGAGTTCTGGATTCAACACTAAAGCAATTGAATTTTTATCGGAGTAAAATTGCAACTTGAGTTTATTAATGACGTTTTTGATATTCATAATTGATCAGAATAACTCATTTTCAGCATGAAATTGTTTCTCGGCTCTTTCTCTCTACTTACGTGTAATTTAAACAACCCTTATTGACAAGCTGACAAGTTTGACCGTTTATTATCTTTAGCTTAAAATGGTTGACGCTGAGTTATCCCATACATTATACGGCAAGGGTTTCCGTTATTAGATAGCTTCTTCCTGCTTGTCAAGGATAAGCCATCTCCTTTGGTAGGCGGAGGAATAACAATGGCGGGTAGCGATATATTTGTCCCTTCCCTTCGCCTCCTCCTATTCCCAATTGTGTGAATATCCTGCTCAAACACATCGAAACCAACTAATACGGAATACCATGAAAACGGAAACCATAAATTTCAGTTGCAACCTCCAAGTTTTGTGTATTTGATTGGACTATAAACCATAAATTTCTGCGAAATTTTATGTGCTTACGTAAATTCAAGAAAGGAAAGCAAAAATAAGTAGGGATAAAAATAAAAGAAAGTATCTCTCTCTCTCGCTCTCTCTCTCTCTCTCTCTCTCTCTCTCTCTCTTAAAAGAAGAAGAACGAAATATTCAAAGAGATCAAAGCCACTTTTAATTGTTTAATTTTTCACTTGATTTTAATTCATAAATACAGTTAGAATAGAATTGTATTAAAATATAAAAAATGGAAAAACCAAAGAGAAGGAAGAGCGAAACGAGTTGGACGTAAAATGGAGATGTAAAATATACAATAAAAATGTACAATAAATATGACAGAGAATCAATAGTATAGTATAATAATAGATTATAATTTTCCGTGTTTTTTTTTGTTCGATTTGACGTATGTAAAGAATTTAAAAAGCCATGTTCTAATAGTTTCTGTCTCCATAATATTCTATTAATAAAGAGAGACCTTATTTTTTTATCTCGGTAATTCCGATAGTTCCGGACAGAATTTTTAAGGAAAAGTAAATACTGCGAATATGCATAGAAATCTACAATATAATAAGTTTTTTCAACATCAATTAGTAATATAGTCGATGTAAAATTCGAGCATTTTATAGGAGAATATTAAAACATTAAACAAACTTTATCAAAAACAATTTCCAATATTATATTACTTGGATAGAAATAAAAAGGGTGTGAGAGATATAGTTTCTCATTTTTATTTCTTCTAAACTAATATATGATTGGAAATAAATTTTCCCAAATGTATCTCTCACAAACAGCAGATTTCTATTAAGAGTCTAGAAGATAGACAAGGACATTTTTGTAATATATATATTTTTTAAATAAGAAATTTAATATTATTATTATGATTATACCTTTACTAACTTCATCTGTAATTGTAATTAAGGAAATTTAATTATTGATTGAATAATCTCACTTCGTAATAAAAAAACGATACGCTTATACAAAATATGGTTTTATTTCTTTCAAAGGAAACTGTATATATAATAGTATATTAATTTAACAATTCGATATCAAATCTGGAACGACATCAACTGGAACGAACATTACGAGATAAATAAGTAATATTTAATATAACGAAATAGGAAAATTGACAGAAAGAAAGACATTTTTTTATTTGGAAAATAAAAATTTTCATTCCTCTTTTATTCTTATAATTAAAATACCTCGGGAAAAAAGTTTGTAATTAATTCAAAGATATTATTTACGTATAATAAAATCAAACCGTTGATATATTCACGGATGATATATATATATATATATATAATCATAATAAAATTTTAGCGAATTTTTAAATTATAACAATATCATTTTTAAATTCAAATTGTAATCTCGCTATGATACATCTCGCTGTGAGACTTATTGTTAGTGAGAATGTAAAGAGCGATCCTTGAAAACAAGGACCTTCGAAGGAAATCCGAAAGGTGAATAGCATGTGCTCTCCAGAGTATAAAAAAGAGGAGGTATTACAATTTCAAATGTAATTCCTTCGTCGCTGGCATCCGATCTCGTCTTGTAGGAGAACGACGCCATAAAATCACACCGATGTATCTCTACGAGAGAAGGACATTAATTTCTCAGATTTGCCGTATCGCTTCGAGAAGTAATACAGTTTAAGATATTAACTAAAATTAATTAACTAATTAATTGCGGGTAGATGCGCGCCTCGATTGAATTAAAATATCTAACTTTGAAAAATTAAAAAAGACGGAAAGGATTAAATGTGAATTATAAAGTCTTAAAAGAAATAATTGATTGTGCATTATGCAAAAATCATCATCAAAGCTTTGTTCGATATCAGTGACTTTCGAATGATATCTTCTACATCTATTTAACTGAACAACTTGATATATAGTTTAGTCATGTTACTCATTATCAAGTATGTTATTCTTCACATTAGAAGCACATATATTCTACATTTTATTTATTAAACAAGTTTGCTTAATAAAAAAAAAAGAAAAACAAAATTCACACATTTTTATTTGAAAATGTTTTCTATTAGAGAAGATGGAGAACAACTAAAAATTAAAATGGGACCAAATGTTTTTATACAATAAATTAATTTATGTGCATGTGTTCGAATCGTGTTCTTTACATTTCCAATGAACTCAATGTAGTATGAAACGAGGTCAGTATCCTAGCGACCTTTGAAGTAACGACATGTCGCGTCGAGTAATTCGCGAAGTGTACTGTTTCGCATTACGCGAGTTAAACGATCTGGAAAACAGTGACCGTATAAACGAGACGATGGAAGCAGTGCGTTCATCGATAAATCGTATAGACAACTAATACGAGACAATGCAGTACATATGTGAGTGCTCTCAAACTAATGAAACAGTCCCTCCCCTAAAGCAGAATACGACTGTTAATTTCTAAATGACAAGGTTTACGTAACACGGTGTATGACTGTGTTAATAATTTCTAACCGACAAAGTTTAGAGAATAAATAGAAATAAGTAATATAAGAATCCTTGAGATTTTCTTAAATTTCTGCAGATATAATACATATCTAATCTACATCTCTCTGTAATTTATATAATAGTTATATATATTTTATATTTCGATTTAGAAATTTGTTTCACTAAATCTTTAAACAGTTGAATTTAAATATCTAGAGTTTTGACATTGTACTATTCAACGTTGATCTGATCATGCAGATTTCTTTCGCGAAACTTTAGAATCAAATTGATTCGAATTTCATGCATAACGGAAAAGTATGTGCAGTTAGAAGGGCCATTTTCAGATTTATGACTAGGCAACGTGCACGAAATAATGCCACTGTCGCGCTAGAATATATTGCACGTTCGATATTGCAACACACGTAGCCAGAAAATGCATTTTATGTATCCGCATATTTATGGAAAATTTATAACCGCAAATATATATATATATATATATATATATATATATATATACACGTATAAGATACTTAATGTTTTAAAAAAAGCACATAGCAAGATTCTTCTTTTTCCAATCATAACTGGATATTTCAAAGGTTCTCAAAATTCTTCCGAAATAGCTAATCTCTATTCATTAAACATTTTTTTAAACTTTTTATACTTTTAAAAATATACATTACCAAATTTAGCCAAATGTTTTAACGATTTTAGTTACACACATACACATGTGTGTTTGTAATACAAATAATAATAGATGTTAATAAATTAATAATACTATATATTATATAATACAATATATTGATTAATTAATAATACTAATATTAATAGATATTAGCAAAAAAAAATAAAAATTGAAAACATAATAAATAGTTTTTACATCTTAAACATGAAAAATATGTTAATGCAACGTATCTACTACTGAATCTATTAATCAGTGTGCCTTTTTTAGATTAATTCCTTAAATTAGTTGAGGCTATTAGCAAACTACGAGCGCACATATGCGTCTTTGTGTGTGTGTGTGTGTGTGTGTGTGTGTGTCTAGATTTATATTTTACCTACTCACGATATCAGTAATTATAATTATAATACATGTATATACTACGTCTATTTCATTACACAATCAATATGAAGATTTACATTTAATTATATTGTAATTGATTTATTTTTAATATACTTATAATTATTATTACGTAAATTGTGTGAGAAGAAATTTCCTTAAATTTTAGCTATATTTTCATGATTACGTTAAGCTGAAAAAGTTGATAAAAGGGAGAAGGTAAATCCCGGAAAAATAAAACTGCTTCAAGAAAAGTAGGTCTCGAGAACCTTATCCGCTTTGTATTAAATTCGACAACCAGGTTTTGTGACTAACGTTTTTGACCACGCCGTGTAGAATATCGATGAAAAGAGAACTCTCTTTCACTTTTAACCCATTGGGTGTGTGTGTGTGTGTGTGTGTGTGTGTGTGTGTGTGTGTGTGTGTGCACGCGCGCGCGCTCTGATCGCTTTTGCATTTATATTGAACCGAGTGCCTAGACATGCCTATATACATTTTTCAGTATGATTTGATCCATCGAACACGTGGTACATCTGATTTGAAGAAATTCGCCCTCTTCGTCTTATTAGAATTCAGATCGCGCGCATCCGTCTTTGTCCGCTTGTTTCGCAAAAGTTTCGATATTCGCGTAAATCATCATTGGTGCTCGACACGCCATGAGAATTTATTGAAAAATGTTTCCGCCAATTTGTCATTGAATGTGAAACGTAATAATAAGTAATGTATGATTAATAAAAAAAGATATAAATAAAATTAAATGTAGAGTCATAAGTTTAGAGCAAATAAATATTATTCAATTATGATTTTTAATATTTACTTTTTTATCTTTAAAAGATATTTAAAATGATTAAAATACCATCACATTTTTATAACAGGCTAGAATTTCAAGGAGAAATTTCATCATTTTAACAATGATGGTATCATCTGCAATAAATCGGGTTTATATCGCCGGATTCGTGTAACAAATTATTGTATAATATTCCCGACTTCCCTTGATTTAATTATTTCTGCATGTATTCAATTACAACCAAGTGATTTGCAATCAAATCGTTATTTTACGGTAATCCTATCAATAATTTATGATTTTATTGTTTATGTGTAATCGCATCTCTTTTTTCACTCATTGTCAGTCTTTTTTCTCTCTCTTCTTACTTTTGAGAAATATAAGAATTACAAAAATTTCGAGATTAAGATTTATTGAAAACATTTTTTGTTTTTAAAGTAACGATCAAAGAGAATTTTGTTTTCTCTTTTTATGTACACATTATACGTATATTATATTTTTACTTCATATTAAAAAAAAAATATATATATATATATATATATATATATATGATGATGATGTAATGAAAAAGGAAAATGTAAAATGAAAAAGTGGTCTTTCGCGATAGAAATGGCGAGAAAAAATGACGTCGTGAAATTTCGCTTCTCATGGCAATTCCATCTCCATAATTTGTCATCGGATAACGACGTATAAATGCATTGACCGAAGCCGGAAACTGCTCCTCTGGGGGAAGTTATTTGCGTAAAAATCTGAAAAGCGCCCTGTGTCTGGGCAGTGATTAATTTGTTTTACTCCACCCTTCGCACTTTAAGTAACGTAATACGCAGCCATGTAACGAAAATGACGCATCATGTGATATACAATAATGGTAGAAGAGGAAAGTTTCGAGTTGCAAAAGTAGGTTAGCGACAGCGTGTATTTTCCGTAAGATAAGTCAAATAAGTCACAAATTATCAATTTTATTAATCTCTTACGAAATGTTGTTTGCTTCCTCATGATTTTTCATTCTCAAGTTTTTCAACAATGTTTTTAACAATAAAAATATTATTGGAATAAGTGTGTATAAGAGCATATAAAAAAAATAATGTATAAAATTCTATATTAAAACAAAGAAAATAGTACATTAAAAAAAAGTTATATTCAAATTTAAATAAATTTTGTTTAGCGTTAGTGCAAGATATATTAATGTGTTACGTCAATATTGATTTAATAATAATCGTTGAAACGGAGCATTCTATTGTAATACTGAGAATAAACGAACAGACAGCGTTTGTAATATTCTGACAATATTAGCTAAGCTGGCAGCTATGTTATGTAATTTATGTGCTGACGTCGATGATGGAGTGCACTATCAATAACTACGGTTAACTATCTTGATTTATAGATATGGAGTAACCATTTCGATTTTCCTGACACAATATTGAAGGTTTCAACAATTTATTAACTGCTTTTGCCGGGGAAAATTCTACTAACGTGAACGTGTAATCTTGTTTAACGAAACATGTATTTATATCTCACAGCTGTTATAGTTTATGGGATGTTGTTTAATTTAACTTTACTTAATATATTACTAGATAAATTGCACGACAAAAAATACACACACACACACACACACACACACATGTATAATTTATTGTCGTAATTTTCTGAAGATAAATCATATTTCTATAGTTAAACAATATTTATTTTCATAGCATCAAAATAATATATATACACACACATATTGTTATTCAATGTATCGCGATAAAATAAGGGATGATAAAAAATGTGCAACATAATTAAATATTTTTAATGAGCAGAACCTTGGATAAATTGTATATTACAGCGAGTTTTGACAAACTGGATTATTCCATTGTTTTCATTATTATATTGCAGTAATGAATGCAATGCGTCCTTAATTAACAAATATATTCAATGAATATTCTGCGTACTTTACCTTGTAACTTGATGCAACACATTTTTCTGAAATATTTCTACACGCCGTTGGCTTCGTCGAGTTGGTTTCTATTAATTATAATAATAAGTATGCTCGATAAAACAATTTTTATCAACTTTCTTTTTTAATTCGCTATCGACTAACGTTATAAGTACTACAGAGTTGAATTTCACACTTACTCAATTGTCTACGTGTTTTAAAGAGGAGAGGAATCGTACAAGAATCAGCTTGGTCTTGGGTGAGGTCTAGTTGTAAGATCAAATCGCAAAATAACTTTCAGTGGCTAACATGCAAATCATCCATCGTCACGATGAACTCTGACGGTTAGTCGGAAGGTTAGCGCCACGGAGAAAGGAAGGAGAGGAGAAAAGGCCACGAAGGGACCGAAGACGGCGTCAGTTGTCAAACTCGACGCCCATTAATCTTAGTCGTATGCAAACATCGATCCCACTTTGTACTTGAATATATAATAGGAGCTCGTATTAACTTTCTCCAGCCCTGACTTTTCACATTCTTAATGCGACGGAAATATGTCACTGTGATTTTTGCAATCGCGTATACATTTTTTTCTCTGTTACGTTTATATCTAATGTTTCGCTAATAATAAAGACAATATAAGTAATATACGACCCTTTGTAAGCTCCAGAATTTTAAATTCGCTTATATAATCGCGCGTTTACAATATTTCGTGCTACGTAGTATTCTGAAACTTTAAGTCGACTTAGTTTGATCGTAGATGTATCTTAGATATATCGATTCTTCTTTCCGTCACAGCTCTCTCGATATTTTACAGTCGACACACATCGACTATATGTAGAAGGAAGCCCCCCCGTCTAATGTTCTTACGTAGCCTGTAATCATGTTGTAATCTACTTCGAGAAGACCTACTACTGCTGCTTCTCCTAATTGTCTCATTCTTTTTTAAAGTTTGTTAGGTCTTTGTAAGGAAGAAAAAGAAGCGCGCAATCTCGAACGGTGGACGTTTTGGAGTGAAAAAGTAGAAAAACCTTTGCCTGGATTGAACTTTCTTAATTGTGTGATATCGTACTCGACAAACTGCGAGTTTTACAGATATTTGGAAATTTCGATTTATAATAAAAACGATAAAATTTATGATAAAAAAGCTTTGAAGCTTAATAGTATTAGAGAGAGTGACTGATTGTTTCTAAGATTAACACACATTGGCAATATATTATCAAATCTTTTCGATTTGTCACCGTGTAAATCAACTCACGTCATAAAACCGACATCAAGAAGCGCGAAATGCATTTTTGTTTTCACAAAAAAATTCCGTCCATGATTATATGAATTTGCATTCTGTTATCCACCGAAACGATGAGAGCAAATTGGTTAAACGAACAATATGGTTCGGCCGTTGGAAAACAATGGCAATTAAAAACAACAGGTTTCAGAGAAAAAAATTTCAAATTTCCAATCGTCTCTCATGATTATTTTCCGAAAAGTTATGTCTACGGAAAAAGCAACCGGATGCTCGATTATTCGCGCTACCTGAAATTCATTCGACTTGTGTGTTTACATTGAAAATTCTACAGTAAATGCATCTCCACAATTTCACATTTTTTTTTACTCTTTTAATAATATTTTTTCTTGTTTTTGAATTTTTTGGATATAATTATTCCACAAATTGTTATTAATAAGTAACAGAAAAATTTTATGCGCTGTACCTCACAAAAAAAAAGTTAATATGTTCGATCACTTTTTAAACAAATAGATTAACGATAAGACCAATGCATAAAAGCACGCAATATATATTCGCGATACCAAGCACGGCGAGCATCGATCTCTCGAGGAAGCGAGCTCGTTTTGCGGGCAATTTGTATCTTTGAATTATTTCGACGTCGTGCCGCTGGCAGCTAAGTTCGCAGCAGCCATTGCGAAAAGATAATACGACTCGGATGTTTGGAACTTGATCGAGATTTCAAGAAGCGATTGTTCTTCAACCAATTGTTTCGTTTCTTAATTTAAATTATTTAAGTACCAGCATCATTTTTCTAATTTCAGATAAATTGAGTTTGTGACTATAAATTAGTGTCAGTGTATTCGAAATATATTTTATTTAAATTTGATATAATAATATAATCTCATATACATTTCTTAGCAAATATATATTTAGTACATTTAATAATTTAACATAATTGTTATTTTTATTTGTTTTTATTTAAAAATTAATAAATTCACAAAAGCAAAAAGAGTCTTACAATCTTTTAACTCAAATCCGAATGCCGGTACAGTGTGTGACAAATATTTTTTACTAATTATACATATCACACATTTTCACTAGATTCGACTAATAAATAAAATTTTTCTGTTGATTTTAATAAGATCTAGGCATAATATCGATTGACTAAATAAAAATTGATATTTATAATACTTCTCTTTTTCCACCTTTGTTATTTCGCTGGAACTACCATCCTCTAATAATGCATTGGTAACGTTATATGATGCCAATTGCGCAAATATATATAATTTATTATTTTTTTTTTTTTTGTATGCAGTGAAAAGTTTTGAAATGTATTTAAAATAACGTCTTTTCCGTGGGCAAAAAGAAAAAGCAAACAAAATACGAGGCATCTGATTTAGGTTGCGCAAGAGTGCTCGAATAATGATACTCGAAATTAATCCATCGAGGGGGAAAGCTCGATGTAGTTTGTGAATCAGAGTTAAGCCACAACATTTGTTTTATTGTCTTTACGAAAGCAAGATTTTTTTAAGGTGGCGGAAGAAAATCCCGTTTGTATTACTTTATCATACGAATACTACTTGATTCATATTTCAACTGAAGTTCCACGAGTATTTCTAACAATGAAAATATTGCCAGCACAATATAAGTGTAATATATAGATGTAGAAAGACATGAATTTAAAAATGTAATAACATTACTTTAGATGAATAATATTCGAATTTAAATAAGATTTATATATGCAATTATTAGATGTCAGTAATATAGTTGTGCGATATTTCATGATGACAGTAAAAATACAAAAAGCAACAAAAAAAAAAAAAAAAAAAAAGATTGAGTTTGAAATATTAATGCGAAATAAGAATCAAATTAATCACATGTAAAAACCATGATTGATAACTACGAAATAGAAGACACCAAATAGGAATTCCATAGGACTTTGTAGATAGGAAAGGGAGAAAAGATAAAAGAGAAGGCAAAAGAAAGAAAATGTGTCAGCATTTACGTTACCCTAGGGTGAGATTGCAATTTCGCTTCTCCTTGCACGGATGCTGCACTCTTGCTATAGTTTCTTCCCAATTCGCAACAGTCGCTCATCAGTATTCCTAGAAAGACATTTGTGACCACAATAAATTACTGTAGTTGTATTAAATGTTTTGTAAATGTAAATAACATTACTTTAATATCATCTAATTATAATTTAATTGTAATCTAACGCAAACAAATGTCGCTTATACAAATCGTTTGTCAATATGACACATACATTTATATTTTTATTTTTCTATTGTTGAAATTTGAATATTACATATATATATAATATTTAAATTTTCAAAAATCAAATATCCTTTTAATAATAGATTCTTTGACCAAGTTTTTTTTTTTTTTAGCAAAAGATGAGGCATTAATAATTTTCGAGTTGTAAGTAATTGAAAAAAAAGCTTTTCATGAATTAAGAAAACTAAATAAATGATAAGTATATTTTTCAGCTTATTTCAGATTTACTAAAATGTTTATTTTAAAAGATTCTCTTAATCAAAATTGTTCCTCTATATGATAAAAAATTGACAAGCAATAACAACTTTGATATATTTTTTCGCTAAAGAAAAATCTACTCCAAATTAACCAAAGAATCTTATTAATCTTATTAAAAAAATAACCGGTAATACATGTACTTCTATATATCTACATGTATCTTAAGTAATTATTGTTGTATTTTATAATATATAAAAATAGAGGAAAATTCATTCAAACATTCCATCGTTAAAGAAAAATATAACAAATTATTTTTTTTTACATCAGGTATTTGTAACAAATTATTTTTTCTTGTTTCAGGTGAGTCTTGCGCGATCTATATGTTATAGTCTTGTGCAAAAAGGTAGCAAATAGAAGAGGAAAGATAACGAAGAAAATAAATCCGTAAGTTAGCAACGTAGAAAAATAAACTAAGCTATATATATATATATATATGTGTGTGTATAGAATCTCAGATCAGTAGTACTCATGCGCACGTACACACACATACGCAAATACGCACGCACACAAGTATCGACAAAATCTTTTGCGGTAAAATCTGGAATAATATTAATGTTAACTCTCCAATGTGTACTGTGTGTGCGACAAAGCTTTCCTTTTCCTTTAATGCAATTTTAGTAAGGTACTAATAAAATTCGCTAACACTGCCTTATGAGCTTACTTGGAAATATTGATTTTTACTACTGTATTTTAGAAAAAAAGAGTACAAGTACCCATAATGTAAAAATTTATAAACCGTCGACTCATTCAACTTTCTTTTTGCAATTTCTTTCCAATTATATTTAATATCTATATAAAAATATTATATCTTTACATAAAAGTCCAAAAATATTTCAGTAAAGTTATAAGTACACACATGCAATAATTAATATTACGTGTGTATGTGCGTGTATGGAATGGAATTGAGGAATACAATAACATTAAGGGATTATTTATTGATTTATCCATTTCATTGATTTATCCAGGCCAATGACTTGTTCTGCTCCAAAAGTAAATATAGGAATATAGGAATTGTCAGGAGAAATGCGCCCAAGGAGTCTGGCAGATAGCAAATCGTAGCTTTTACTACTGAAAATATCGCGCAACATCCAATAAGCTACACGTTCTACAATAAGAATCACAATTTGATACAAAACAAAATGAAAATAATTAAACCGTTTTATCAGAAAATCTCATCTCTCTTTTATTACAAATTCAAAATTCTCCGGTATTTCTGACACGTCCCATCTTCAACAACTGTGTCGTTTTTTTTTTTTTTTTTTAACATTTAATTTATGAGATACGAAAAGAAAACAGAAAATATTGTAGTTGTCTCGCAGAGTTATATTCCATGTAATCACTAATTTTAATAATTAATTTCTCGCATTTAGCGCACATTTGCTCGAAATTTTGTTCATATGATATTGTTATATTTGCATAATTTGACCAAGTGTATTATTATAAAGTACAGTTTAAGTTTCCATTCCACGTTTCGAAACGAGAGGATAATCGTAATCCTGACTAACGGAGCGAACGATATATCAACTCGACATTAACGCGATAATTAACGATGACTTATGGAGAAGGTCGCCGCACGTAGCTACAATGAATGAAGCAATTAACGTTGGAATATAACTGCTGGCCGTATTGTTGTCGTCTCCAAAATGAACTTTGTTGGCTTCTAATTAGATAGCGACCAATCAAACTTCCCATATTGTTAAAGAAACGACATTAAAGCGTTTAAATAGCACTTGTAATCTACTAATTTGGAAAGGGAAACTTTGTTTTTCCCTCAATGTTAAAGCTTCTCAGGTGGATTATATAACTATTTTACCTCTTTGTCACGCTTTTAAAGAAATTGAAAAAATCTCAGATTGCTTTATTATCTCTCTTTACTTTAAGAAAGATATTAAAAAATCTTGAGAATTCTGTGAGTTGTATGGCGTAACAAACAAGCTCTCGTAACAAACAACATGATTTTCCTTCTCTCTTTGTAAAAAATTATACATGCAAGCGTTTATAATTTCTCAGACTAATAATTTCCAAAAGTGGATTTCTTATAATATCAATAAACTCTCTTTTATTTTATTTTACATTTTATTTTGTAAAGAAATTGATCTTGACAATCAATTTTTATAAATTTTATCTTAAACTTTTGTAGCTTTAATAACTTTACTTTTAAATTGATAATTGATATTTTTTTCCTATATACATTTATTATACATATCGTAACACAACTATTTCTTTTTTGTAATTTCCTTACTAAGAAAAAGCTAATCTTATTTTCAGTATGTGCATGTTCATGCCCTCGCATGCCTCAAATGTTGAAAATGTATAGTCGACTATAAAGCTTTTCCGGCAGGGGCAGGCGTTTGCAGCTCGTTTTATTCCGAATAGTATATAACACTGCACAGTACTAGTATAGCCGCTGATGCGAATTGCAAGGCGAGAAAAAGAGAAATACATATGAGGAGAGAAGGAAAAGGTAGACCGATATAAAAAGTTGGCTTCGTTTCACTTATAATGTACGTTTGTAATATTCTATGCATTTTCATTTGATTGAGAACATGACTCTGCATAAAAGCAATTTTTTGTATTTTTTTTAAATTAATTTTCTTTACATCCGTTGAAAATTTTTTTTTCTATTTTTGTATAAAAAAAAAAAAAAAAAAAGACATTTATGTTAAACTAACATACGGAAATATTGTATTTAAGCAAATATCTCTAATTGCTAATAATTAAAACACTTAAATGTTTTTAATTTTATGAAAAAGAATAGAAATATCATTGTAGAGAGAAAAATCGTATAAAGTATAGAGAAAAATGTGCAAAAGAAACATTTATATATCATAACTTTTATATGTATATATTTATATTTATATAACGAAATGATATTAAAGATATTTTTCTATTTAACATTTAATTACGCTTTTTGCTAACTTCAGTGATTGGTGAATCGAATTATTATATCGTAAACAACATTTTACTATCGCAGTAAAATTCAAGCAGAAACAGCATAGGTATCGAGCATAAAAACGAAATATTGCAAACCACAGTCCAATCGCATATTTTGCGTTTGCGATATTTATTCAGAAAATACCTCTAACGATAAACTGTACCTGTTTTCACAAGTTAATTTCTAAATACATTTTACTTGCCTGTAGCTAAATTGTTTTTTATAAAAAAGCATCTAATGGAATTCAATATTTTTAAAATATGTATTTTATATACGCACGTATAATGTTATTAATGTTATTACATTTGTTTATTAAACATAAAGTAATAATGCTATAAAAATAATATGTAAAATTAGTTTTAAAATTATTATTTTTTTATTATACTGTTCAACTATTACATATATAAATAAAGTAATACAACTAAAAGCTCTCATACATATATATATTTTTTTAAATTTTAATTATAATATATTTAAAATATTTTTTATATTATATTATATGTATATTTTTTAAACGCAATTTGTTTAACTAATAGATTGATGTGTGTAAAACTGACGTCTCATTTCGTGGAAAGTCAGTAATTGTCGAGAGTTTTGGCTTTATTTTTAATAGTTTTAAAATTTTTCACAAATTAAACAAGTAGTTCTGACCATTAAATATATGTATATAAAAATTATTAGAATATTAATTAAACAAATTAGATTGCCCGAGACGCCAAACATAGCAAAAGTACCGAGATGAGATACTGATTTCAAGAGTTCTATCGACTTTAATGAGATTTCATATCAGTCTGTAATCATGTTTAATTTCCAGAGAGGATTCTCCCTCTCTCTCTCTATATATATATATATATGTAAAAATTATTAGAATAATTATTAAACAAATTAGATTGCTCGAGACGCCAAACGTAGCAAAAGTACCGAGATGAGATGCCAGTGATATTTCGATTGTTCTATCGACTTTAAATGAGATTTCATATTTTTTTGTGTCGTTCTACAATTACTTATACTTTCTGAGCAGAATTCTAGATATGCGTAAAAATTATTAGAATATATTAAACAAATTAGACATCGAGACGCCGTATAACACGAAATCTTATTTAAAGCCGATATTACTACGTATCGAAATAACACCAGCGTCTTGCTTTGATACTTATACGCATTCAACGTCTCGGGTCTAATTTGTATAATTAATATTTACATAGAACTTTTGTAGAGCTATTGCAGTACTTTCAAGAGCTTAAAATCTGGCGAGAATACTAAAAAAATCGTCAAAGGACAAAAAGTGTGAACTTGGCGGCCTCATTGTTAGTTTGTCCCAATTTTTTCCCGGGCCACTCTTTTAATTCATTGCCGACACTATTTATTTAATCTATTAAGAATTCCAGAACAATTAAAAAGATAAAACCAAACAATTAATGAGTTTTCACGAGGTGAGACGCCAGTTTCACGCACGCGCTACGAATAAAATTCCACGAAATATGCTATGTGATAACCGCGAGAAAAAAAAATTAATTCCACGAATAGTACGTAATAAATTACCTCACACGTCATAAATTATCCGATTGTTCCCACAAAAGCCCGATGCCATCCCAGGCCTGTTCATCTTCTCTTAATCCTTCGTTGACGCATCACAATCGCGCGAAATTTTGCACTACATTCCCGATTTCGATACATATTACGTTTTATTCACACACGAAATCTATGTCGAACCGCTATCTTTTCGCTTACGTGTCGTCGCATGAATAACAAAATCACCGCGCGTTATATGTATACATGAAAAAAATTCGGTGTGTACTTTTTTGGCGGATTAATAGATACGTACAATGAAACAAATGTCCAATCTTTCCAATTCGACAGTCCCGACATTCGTTCGTGTACGATGTTCACTGCACCCCCTCCCCCGTCGTTTCCGACAAATTTGCGACCGTTAGACACGTCCCTTTTGATACCTCGCAAGTAGTATCCATCGATATTCGGGTAGTTCTCGAAATATTACAGAACTTGCGACATTTGTCGGTCAAGCAAATAGCCGGCGAAATACATGCAAAAGCAACACGCGCAAAACTATTCGTTTAATCTATCAAGAACTCTAAGAACTCTAAATAACTCTATCTAGAACTATTAAAAAATAAAGCTAAAATTTTCAACAATTAATGAGCCTCCACAAAGTGAGATGCCAGTTTGATCGTTTACAATATGAGAGTAAAATTATGAGAGCAAAAAGAGAATTTGCAAAAAATTCTCTGACAATGAGTCCCAATAAAATTGTACGAGACTTCCCTGAGAACTCTAGATTTTCCATGTTTTTCAAGAGAGTAAATCCTGAGTTTATACAATTTTAAATATTAAAAATTTTTTTTTCAGAATATTATTTGTAAAAGATTATTTTTTCGAAATAAATGCAAATTAAGTATAAATTGATTCTTTTTAACCGGAAGAGTGTTTTCTTTTATTTAAATAAATTTACGATTTACAATAATGGCTTTTTTGAAAATCGTAATATTCTATAACTACACTGAACACTGAACGACCCGCATTCGAAAATTTTTCGTACTCGCGGAAATTGCACGACTGGATGTTAAAATTTATTTCCCGCATGCACTAAGCCACCCATGCATTTACACGCATTTACAGAGACAATAAACGTGGCTGAAGGGATATTTCAAGAACGGGGGGAAGGGAGGAGGGGTGGGCGCGCATTTTCAATCGTTTTTTATCAAATACGTTGATAAAATAATTGGAAATTGTTTAAACAGGTCGTCGTGCTTTAATGAGATGGGATTTGGGATCGTGCAAAATGAATTTCTCGAACAATAATCGGATATACTTGATTATCTTTGGGATTCTCGGGCTCCAACTTTGCGTTTCTCGTGAGAGCAAACTTTTGGCCCCACATAAACTATTGGCAGCGCGCCTATAACTGTAAACATGCTCGTGCACCCGTGAACTCACATAATCCATGAGCGCAATGTGAAACTGCTGAACTTTGTGTAACTAGAATGCCAGGTTGACCGAAAGGGTTCCCCCCGATTGTCTAAAGAACAAACTCTCGTACAATTTCCCCTTTATTGTTATATGCGATAGCGAATGCGCAAGGTAAAATCTAACGTAATAAAGATCCAAATATTTCTCCTTCTTCTTATTCAAGAAGAGAAAGGACTTTTACTCCATCCTACACGTAATCGAAATCCGACATACAAAATATCATAGAATATATTTGCGCGAGTCGTTTTAATGGCGCGCGCTTTCTTTCACACCTTCTTGAAATAAATTAATGCTCAACGTATAATTCAGCAGGACGTTTCTATAATGTACGTTTCTTGCCGCTGTTTTGCACTCAATGACATCTAATTTTACATTGAGAATTAACGCGCGCGACAGTGAAATAACTTGCACCGAGAGTTGCTCGATGCTCGGGAATGGAAAGAGGAGAAACGGTATAACAGTACCGCGTTATATGTAAAGATGTATATGTATATCCATATATCCATATATACATATATGTATATATACGTCATCCGTTATCTGTGAGTACAACGTAAAGCACGTGTATCGAGCGCGGCAATGAAATACCGCTAGCGAGAGATAGCGAACGAGGAAATCCATTTCGTCGAAATTATCCTGAAACAATAGCGCTTCCAACGAGAATCGAATACTGTCGATAAAGGCCTATCCAAATCTACGATAACTAAATTCTTCTATTGGCCGATTCAAATTGTTTAGATTCATTTTAGACATTTTTTAGAAAATATTATTCGATTCGAACGAATGCGTATTTATCTACATAATCTAAGTATCTCTATTATGTGGGAGGAGAGAGGAGATACGAAGCTAACAGGTATTTTGTTTCCTTGAAATATAAATGAAAAAAAAAAAAAAAAAAATTGTATATGAAATTATTATAAATAAAATTATATATCGAATATAAAACATTTTCAATTAATAGATTGAGAGATATACCGTATATATCTGTCGCGATATTTGATATTTTGCTCCGATAAAGAAAATAAACATTGACAGCTTTGATTGTTATAAAAGTTTGCGCTCATGTTCAGTTTGATAAAATGGATATAAATTAACATAGAGCGAAGAACCAAGTTTGAATTAGTGTAGGAAAATATTAGGATTGATAGACTGACAAGAGTACGCGGCGTTCAAACTTTACATAACATTTTCGCTACATCTGCGTAATAATCTTTACCCTAGTTTACTAAAGCTTAGTTTATCTAAAGCTAAACCCGTATGAATAGATCTTAACTCAGTGAGACGCAAGTTCACACAGAGATCACCCGATCCTGACTCGAGTTAAGACGACTATCTTTCTCATAATGGATTTACCTTGTGCGAAACCTGCAATAGGATAAGGTTCGTTTCTCTACGATCTTCAGAGAGAAATCATTGGTAAACGCCACGATGGCTAATTAGTCGTTTCTGTTGGTGAGATATCCAATCAGTGATGGGTGATGTTTTGTCCGACGTGAAACGTCGCGTCTCCGCTCAATTTATTGCGTATTGTTGAGAACGTTCATGAGATACATTGTTCTCACTGATGGAAATGTGATTTAACTGGCACTCAATGAAGACAACTCAATGCAGTCCTCGATAAACACATTTACCAAGATTTCTTGCTAGTTTCTCGCGACATATATATACATATATAAAGGGAGGTTATCTCTGATCTGATTACAAGTTCCAGACGAATTTATCAATTAGATTAAAGAAGAATTAAGAGAAGGCTTATAATTTAAAACTTTACTAGCCCAATATAATTTTTTATCTATACACGCAAACATATAAATTTAAAAATAAATGTAACATTTAAGCAGATATAAATCTTACACTCTACGTGAAATATCCTTTCATTTCCTTCATATGAAGAAAATATCCTCAGTATTTAGCGAAACTGTTAACGATTCAAGAATCTGTTAACGAGCGCGAGTAGCAAAGTTTCGTGCTACCGACGACATTTATGTAAAAATGGCAAAATGAAAGAGATTGTTTCGCCGACGGGGAAATTCCGGAAAAATACGCGCGTGAGTATTGTCTGCAAGCGTATTGTATTTCTCTTGCCACGTGTAGAATTTCCCTGTTCCTTCGGGGCAAATCTCGAAAAATTGAAATTTTGAATCGTCGTAGACATTCCTTTGAAAATCTATCTTATAACCCCGTACGAATGTATAGTCACATAAAATTTTATTACATTTATCGATGAATGGATGTGTTGAAAGACTATAACTGAAAAAAAAGAAAGTAATATAACTGTTCATCCTCTTTGTAATTAATTATTCTAGTCGAATAATTATTATTTAAATAAAATTGCTTTTTTCGTTTTTAGTAATGTCAGACATAATTTTTTAATAAATATCTTTTGATGCTTAGCTGGACAACGTGGTATATCTGCTAGAAAGAAACGTATACGAATAAAATTAAACACGGAAATGGAATGAGAAATTTGATAATAAAAAGTGAATTGCATTAATAAGTGAAAGTAAAAAAAAAAAAAACTCGAATAAAAATGCAAATAATTCAATTGTTGTTTACAGACAACCTATTGAGTATGCATAATTTCGAGAGTAGAAATATATATTCTTTTTCTAAATTTATAAAACTTATATTTTCTATAAATAAAATTTTATTTTCTTCAAACAAAAATTTATATATTTTCTGCATTTATTTTTTATCATTCAATGTTAAATCTCTCTGTAATTAAATATCAAATTGATATGTTCGATTGGAGGAAAATATACGATAGATTAAAAATAAAGTTGACTTGGTTACAAAAAAATAAACTAAAAAAGTTAATAAAATCTTTAACTTTAAAAATAAGTATACAGAAACAAACAAAAGTCATTATCGTCATGTAAAATTACCTTATAAAAATATTTTTGAAAAATAATTCATCTTATAACTACGTTAGAAACGTTATGTCTATTAACATGCACTATCTGTATAATGGAGAAAGGGAGTAATTGCGACAATTACTCATGGATGGTGACTGTGAGAATCGATATTCTACAGCGAAAGAAGTATGTATTCTCGAGAAATCAGTGTCGCCCATGTGATATATACATATGTTTCAGATCTTCTAGATCATCAATTGTCTGTAATGGTTTGTGATGATACTATTATTAAGTTACCTTGAAAACTAAAAATTCCAAAATATTTTCAAGTATCGAAAATAGCATTTAAAGCTAATTAATAAAATTGTTTTTATCTTAAATATAATTCAAAATATAAGCTTGATGAAAAAATGTATAACCTTCGAATTATTATTTAATTATTAATTATTCTATTTATTTATATTATTTTATGTTGTAAAAACGATAAATACTTACAAAATGATAACTTTTGTTTATATATGTACATATATTTTTTTTATTTTTATAAAAATTTTGTTAATTTTTTAAATACTATTTCACATAATTTTATACTTTTAAACATATTTTTAATAAATTAAGTTAAGTTTATTTTTAAAAAGAGATTTAATTATCTTTTAATCTCAGATATATTTCTTGCTATATGTACTATCGTGACGTATGTTAAATAGCAACAAGTGTGTGAAGCATTCTGTCAAATAGTCATATATATATATATATATATATATAATACGAATATAATATATAAAAGTATATAAAAAGATTTAGTAGTCGTAACATATACAGTTTATCAATTAATATAATAATAGAAATAAACAGAAGTGCATTAACAGATTTATTTATTAGTATTAATGATCAATTTGATTGTGTGTGGGTAGTGAGTGACCCTATATTTATAAAGTTTAAACTTTGCCTTACCCAATCTAACGGTATTATTAAATTATAATGTATTTTATTGCTGCCACAATGTTTTCATTATGCAAATAAATTATGAATTTTATGCGAGGTAATAATATTTATGCACGAAAGCTACTTATGTTATTACAATGCATTTACATTATCCGTATTGTACGCAGTTTTACAAAACATGGCAATGGATAAATAATATTAATAGTGTCGAATATTTAGAGTCGGGCAATGTAGTCTCAACGATTTCAAAGTTGTAATTTTGTCTTTTATTTCGGTAAAGCTTACACACACACACACACACACACACACACACACACACACATTGCGGTTATTTCATCCTTGGTTAATCTGTTCATCAGAGTATCGTATTGCTGACCCAGAAACAAGGCAAACATTACATCGAGTTTAAATCTCATATTCTGGTAGCGCGATAGATGCACTTTATTAGATTACAAGCGCGAGTGCTAATATTTGTAATTATATTTCGAGGATTTGATGACAATGCAAAGACCGCAATATATTTCGTTAATTAATATATTATCTTGTGTGTTAATAATAATGATCATTAATTAATCAGAGTTGTGCTTATTTGACAATTAATTTACATTTTAGATTGCTATCTCTTTGATTTTTTACAATTTCAATTATTTTCATTATTAAATTATGAATTCATCTAGCATGTAATTCGATATTAATGTTAAATTTTTATATTTTTTTAAATTTTGTAATCATAAAAGAATTGTGATCTCTGTTTTCATAAAGTTACGAAAATTTTTGCAGCCTCTGAAAAAATTTATACGAATATATCGTATGATGTAACGACCTGGTATAATTATAATACATTGGAATTATAACTACAATGGAATATATTTGAATGCAGCCTTTGTTATATTTATACATAGATACGGTCCCTCGCGAGAAACGCGGGCGCGCGTGCATACACACACACACACACACACACACACACACACACACACACACACACACACACACACACACACACACACACACACACACACACACACACACACACACACACACACACACACGCACACACACATATATATATATATATATTTAGACCATTCAAAATACTAACCAGAAATATTGTTATTTAAAATACTGTATTGTGAATTTCTTTTTTGATATTTTATACTAAAAAAAAAAAAAAAAAAAAAAAAAAAAACGAGATACGGCATTATGTATTATATTATATAGTATCTTTTCTTCTTTCTTCTGATTGTGAGATCATTTTAATCGGTCCTTTATTTCTTCTTGTTTTCCTTTTGTTGAGAAAACATTAGGTGTTTTTTAAATTAAGGAAAGATTCCATTTTTCGCGAATGCGTCACGCCACACTGTTACTCAATATTTTTTTTTAAACAAAAAAGCCTAAACAATCAAAGTAAACCTTCGTCTGGATCAATATTCGAAATAAAACAAAAAAGTGTTTAAAGTCTGATCTAATCGGGAGAAATATTTCTTGGCCGACGCAATTTTTAAGTTTCTTACAATTTAAATTTTGTTTTGTTAATTTTTTACAGTAAAAATATATTATATGTAATTTAATCTTGTTCGTTTCTTTTTAATTTAATAGTAACTACATATAACAGATATATTTTTTATTCAAACTAAATGCGTTCACTATCGTGTAGCAAAATTGGTAATTTCTCGAGGCACTCGAACTTATCTAAGTGCGCGAGGAATACATTTAATTCTACAAAATCATTTCCTTCGATAGCGAAAATGAGAAGGAGGCGAGAGAAAAGGATCACTCGTGGTAATTACCATTTAAAATACAGATTCGAAGAAGCTGAGTAACGTTTATCGTGCACAAATTACGAATCAATAAAATGGAGGAATTCGCAAGAAAGTCTTTACTTGGAAAAATATATCTATTCGTTGAATTTATTTTGGAATTGCTTTGGGAATCATATATCCCTTAATTCGTACAATATTGATACGATCTGATAATAAATATTGCAATATTAATCGCGCACAGTCCTGGCCTATAAATTCTTTGGTTAGTTTTAAATTGAATTTATATTATATATTGTTTTACCATTAAAGTGATTAATAAAAGAGACAAAAAGGAGTATGTTTTTCGAAGGGAAATTATCCTCACTCTCCCTCACTCATTTTATCGAAGGGAAGTTATCTTCCATCAATCCAAATGGATCTTTTCGGATTTCTAGTGAAAAATGTATGAGCGCCAAAGAAGAAGGGAATGTAGTAAACGGAAAAAAGTGTGAGAAAAAGAGCACAAGATAGCAGGCCATCTCTTTCAATTCTTCCGCAAATTAATGTCCGATTCGACGGCTTTATCTCTGGCGAGTAGATATATATTTCCTTCATTGAGAGATTCTAACAAAGTTTCCGCAATGGAATTAACGGCTCCGTTATGCGTTAGGTGCAGAAGTGTTCCGCGAAGAAAATCCGAGAAATCGATAAAACTCTCGCGGTAAACGCTATATTTTTTATATGAACATAACGATCGGTGATCAAAATTCTATGTAGCTATCATTAATGTGATTACGTACGTATCAAATCTTTTATGTAACAAGTTTATTATTATTAAGATTATTAATTATATAAAATAGAGATTAGGGTCTTTAACTAAACGTATAACGAAATAATTGCAAATTTATCAAAATGGCAGAAAATAAAATTGAATATAAATACATAATCTGTCTTTTGGAAAAAAAATGCATCGAGTAAAGATATTAACAAACAGGAGAGAGAAAAATGATAAAAAATTGATATTAATGCAAATTGAACTCAAACTGTGACCAACTTTTAACGATAATAAATTATAACGATAAATCGGTGATAAAATTCTATATAGCTATCATTAATATGATTACGTACGTATCAAATCTTTTATGTAACAAATTTATTATTATTAAGATTATTAATTATATAAAATAGAGATTAGGATCTTTAACTAAATGTAACGAAATAATTGCAAATTTATCAAAATGGCAGAAAATAAAATTGAATGTAAATACATAATCTGTCTTTTGAAAAAAAAAAAAAAAAAAAAAAAAATGCATCGAGTAAAGATATTAATAAATAAGAGAAGAGAAAAACGATAAATTGATACTAATGCAAATTGAACTAAAACTGTGATCAACTTTTAACGATAATAAATTACAACGATAAATGTGAGAATAATGTCTAACGAGCCCGCATTTGGCAACGATTAAAAAAAAAAAAGAAAAAAAAAGAAACATACTAAAAATAAATTAATTTTGTTGTCAAAATGGATTTGTATTAGAGAGGAAAATCTGGTGAGAACCAGGGACGACGTGCAATCAGCCAATCGAACGCGTCGTCTGTCGTTTTAGCGGTCCAGAAAATACAATTTACGTCCGATTCGCTCAGTCAAGCGTGTAGACGCGTATAAGTGGCGTATCCACATGGACTGCCGCATAAGCTATCGCGTTTCCGCAGGAGTGAACGAAAGCACCTTAATATTGCCATAACGAAACGCGTTATTCACAATACATACATAGATAATATATGCGACATATACACAAAAACATCCACACCCCGCATCCGTGACACATGGTATGTCAACCGGCATTGAAAAACAAATGTAGCGTTGTGAAGTCGCCAACAACGTTAAATATCCATTTAACGGGATTTATATCGTTTCGAGTGAGTGGAAGATGCGTTATTATGGCGAAATCGAATAAGCAGCTTCTGGTACGATGGGATAAGACGCTTGACTACATTCGCTAATACTTACTGCTATGGCGATCAGCTGATCGATTTCTTTTTTCCTTTGCGGATATTAGGTTGCAAAGAAAAATTGTGACCTCTTAAATCAACAAAATGTCATCTAAATGAAAAGTGAATTTCTATGAATATTGGGATAAAATATTAGCCCCTTTTTCTTATATATTCACATGCTCCTTTCTCGTTTTCTTTTATACTTATTGATTATTTTAATCTTGGTAATAAATCAACTTTGTATCACTTTCTATTTTTATCTAATCGATTAAAAGCTCATTGCCTTGAGTACAAGAATTCTAAAATACTACTGTACTCACAGGTAATAATGATTCACGGATAAACGATTTTTTAAGCACCGTTCATAATTCAATATTAAAATTAAAATACTTTTTTATCTAAAAAAAAAAAAAAAAAAAAAAAAGAAAAAAGAATGTAGAATAAAAAAAATTGTATATGTTTTCATTGCACAGAATTGTGTTCTACTGCACTGCAGTATTTTTACACTCGAATTTTGTTATATACTGTATGTATAGGTATATACTGCATACGTATAAACATATCAGTATAACAAAGTTAATAACAATATTATATAAATAGTTATCTAAATGCGTCGTAAATACGTAGATTCTGGTAATGCTTTCGAACGAATGCAACGAAGCCCCACCATCGCATCGCGCGCAGTGTCACCATCGACATCCGCAGTGCCGTTGTTGGCATCTGGCCAAAATCTATCCTTCGCTTCCACACCCCCGCTGCGTACTTAGTAAATCGAGGTTACCAGGGTTTCTAGCGACGCGCCCGCGCCTTTATCGTCCGAGTTTTCGGGCTGTAATCCGACATAAGGTCCGACGTGCACCTACCGAACAGACTTTACCAAAATATTTTCCAGCTTTGCTTTTTTCAAGTATCATTCTCAAATAATCTAATTGGCGCATAAAAATTATATTTTTCTAATATGTAAAAACTATATTTTTGTATATAATGATAAATATGTAGTTTGTGATTAATTTTTCTTTTTTTTACTTCCAAATTATAATACACTTAAAAATATATTACCCTTTCGTTATCATTATCAGCTAGCAACATTATGGCTAGCTACCTTAATCCTAATTTAACTCTTAGCCTTAGTTTTAATCGCCTGCCTTAGCTTTAATCGCCTACATTATTCAAGAACTGTTCAAGTTTGAACTATGGAATTTATCGACCAACAGCATTAACATTACTTTAGTATCTATCGCAATGAGACTCTAAATATTACGCTCTTGCATACTTTTAAGCACAATTAAAGTCTAATCTAATTATGATTAATTTAGTCGAAACTTAATTATCAGTTTATTTTATTGCTTGCATATGTCTATTGCGAAGCATCTCTTAAAAACGAATGTTTTTCCAATCTCTCTCACGTCTCAAAACAAAGATGGCAGTTTCCTATGGTACCTCCTTATCTTTTCCTTTATCGCCACACAGGATTCTTTCTTACGAGGATTTATGGAGCGGGACGATGAAAACTATCCATCTTTCTTCACGACTTGGCAAACGGGCTTTGTGCGATAACGTCCCATGGATCGCAGGGATCGCAGGAATTATCTCTAGATGTTGATTGGCCACTGTCATTTTTATCCACGAAGCTTTTTGTTTGTCATATCGTTATGACATTGTCGTGTTGAAAAGATAAATATATTGTTTTGCGTGACAAACGCTCAACTATGATGTCTCAAATCACTATCAAACATTGGACGCCCTCTGATGTTGTAATTTCTTTGATTTTTTTATCTCTTTGAAATATTTATATAACTGACATATACATGATTGACTTAATTGCGTTTGCCATAATTTTATTTAATAAGAGAAGAAAGTTGTTTAATGTAATTATGTTTAACAAAAAAAAAAAAAAAAAAAAATTTAATAATTTTTGACAGATGATATACAATGTGAAAGATAAATATGGAGACAAGAGGTAAAGCATGTAAATAATACGTAAATAATATAAAGAGTTGGCTTATTACATATATTATCAAATTTATTAAATAATAATATAAATAGCTAAATTATAATAGACTGACTGAACATATTAATTAAACAATATTAATATATAAACATTAATTTTCAATAAATGTTTAAGTGAGAAACGTTGGAAAATTAATGTTTTATAAAGTAAAATGTAAAACGGTATTGTCAATATTTAATTTATTTTCTTTACATCTATACTATATCGTTGTATATGTAAGCCAGCGAGAATAAATAACCGGAAGGAAGAGCGGAACTTGACGATAGAAAGATGATATCACGAGAACATATCATACATCGCGTGCCGCTATGGACAACATATGAAGACAACGGACGAAGAAGAGACGGGCAAAAGAGATATGAAAATGGTTTTCTTAAAGGCGTCGGAAAGACTAGCGAAGAAAGAAGTCGTTAAAGGGAAAAGTGATAAAGGGATCTCCAAGCTTTGCATAACGTTACATATGGAAGTGGAAAAAAGCGTGAAAAATATGGCCCTGACGTTAGATGGCTTAATTTTTGCTCTAATGCTTAGAACATGAAATATTTTTAATATTAATGTGAGAAAATCTTTTCAAAATTATGCTTTAGTTTAAATATTCATATTTTATCCTTTTATACATATATATGTATAGATTTTTCCTAACTTGCCTAAGAAATTATTAAGTCGACATTATATTATTCACATGATGAAAAAATTCTAAAACAAAATACACTATTTTGTACGAGTTAATTCTTTTTTACGTTGAAGATTGATGATTGCTTCGCTTCAGAGGCCGAATTTGCGTAATGTATATCGAGATCTGCTTTGTGCCAATCAGACATGCGGGCTGATAACGATATTCGCTCCTAGATTAAACAGCAATTAGATCATTCTAAGGGTTCTTTCTGGAGTCTTGAAATCCTTCCAGCCAGATAGATATTATTTTTAAGCTCTGTACAACCCTCAAAATGATCTTCCTTAACTACAATTGTCTCCTTAGCCATATAAAATCTTTCTGGGAAAACATACATTTGGCACAATTTAGAGAAGCTAATTTTGTGAATTTTTCATAATACAAAAATCAGTTTTGATTCAGTTTTATTATTACTGAATGATTAGTTCAAAGCTTCTTATTGCAAACCTATCCGTATGAAGAGAAGACAAAAGGCAAGATATTGAAACAATTTTTATTTAAATCTTCAAAAAAACTAAAGTAAAACTTTCGAGTTTTCAATTTGCTAAAATGATTTTATTTAAAAGTATTTGTAAATTAAAAGAAAAAAAAAAAAAAAACGCAAAAGTGTTTCAGTTAGTTGGAGCGTGATTATTGGTGTAAAATATAATTGAGAGAAATTATATAGAAATATGCTGAATGCTTGGAGAAGAGAGGGCAACAATTTGACGCAGATAACATAGCATATTCGAGTGGAAAGCGCATGACGAAAAATGAACTTATATACTTATGCGCGGAATTCGCATGTGTGAGCGAATACATTTACAAGGGACTCTAACTCCATTAGAATCCTGCGAGAAATTCTCTTCTAGACGGCGTATTACGAATGTGGTTTCAGGAAGCTAAGATTGCGCGAGGGGATAAGAATGGAATAGGTGTGGAAGAGAGAGAAGGTATGTGCGCTTTATGATCGTAGATATATTCCATTTTCGTCTTTCGCCACTTTATCCGTCCGTCTTGGGCAAAGCTAGCTAAGTACGTTTGATTGTAAGCTGCCTATCCAGGTTTAAGGCTGATTTACAGGCGGGTGGTAGCCTGACTTTCACGCACGTGAGTAGACTGGTACGTGCTTTCTATTTTCAAGCGCTGTTAACTTTGACGCAACGCCATCATTTTATCCAGTCGTTTCTATCCTTCACTATTTTTGTCTCTTAAACTTTTGCATAATTTATAATATTAGTGTATTATCACTTTATTGTAAACGTATATATAATTATTTATGTTATATTATTTTATAACATTAATCACGTTCTGTTATAAACTATTGTCCTTTAGTATTACAAGATTTTTAAATCTTTTTTTTTTGTTATTTTTTTTATAGTTTTACCATCTTTTTACTGTGTATGTGTATGTGTATGGAAAATGATAAGTTTTTAAATAATTTTGGTATTCTATGCTGGTCTGTTTATGTCTATTTTCCTTTTGGGCGATATATTGTATTCGTTGACTAGTGTCAAGAACATTAATAATATAATAAGAGATGAGAATAATCTTTAAATTATTTTTCAAAATATAAATCTTCAAAATTTAAATAACATTACCTATTTTCTCCTGAATTTTATAATTAATAACAATAAAGCCTCGCTGCAAAGAGAGAATATCTTTTTAAATGACTTAGTATCCATTGATATTTGTAAAATTTCAATATTACAATAATTTGCAAAATTTAAATTTAAATTAACTTATTTGAAAATGAAACGTATTTAATTGGACTGCGATAAGAAGAAAGTATCAAACTACAAAAGGAAGGAAATGTTTTGAAAAGTAAAAAGTTCAGAATGAATGACAAAGAAGGCTAAAACGAGTAGATAAGCTGAAAGCGAGAAAAAAAGAAGTAACGGTAATTAGACGATTGAGCTCTCCTTAAAAGATAATCCTATCGGAGCGGAGGGGGAGGGGAGGGGGGAGGAAGTAGTTGTTGCAGAGAGAGAGAGAGAGAGAGAGAGAGAGAGTGCCGATGAGGAAAGAGATGGATGGTTCGATATTCGATCCAAACGCGAAATTAGATGAACGTTGCTATTTAGACGTCGATAGAACAAATAGCTTTCGAGACAGAGGGAAAGCAAAAAGGGGAGGGGGGGGAAAGAGAAAGGAAATTAGTAGTCGTGCAAAAAGCGTGTGATGCGGGGGGAGAGATTAGCGATTGGATCATGCGCTATTAGCGGTGGCACAGAAGAGCCGATTAAGCCTGCAGGATGCGTCAATCTCGGATGCGGGCGGCCGCATCGTATTAACGTCAAAACGCGTCGTCTCTCTGCATCCCTGCGAAAACCACAAGCGAGTGGTGCTACGCAATGTTCTGACATTTTACCGACACATAAATTAACTTTCGCCATTGTCCAACAATAATATATATATTTAATTCTTTATAATTTTATAATAGTCTATAAATAATATATACTTTATACAAGTTTTTATAATTTATTAATTTATATTATATATATGATAAATTTTTGCTCGTTCTCTTAAAAAAAAAAAAAAAAAATTTAAATAACGATATCAAGATCAATACGAGGTATAGGTACTTGGTATCTTGAAGTACTTACATCTCTCGTACTATAATATTTATGTTACTTTACATCGTACCATTTCCGTTCTATTCTTGACTATAATTTTCCTCAACTAAAGATTGGCAACTAATTGTATAAAATTTTAAGCCTTTTGATATAATAATAGTACGTATAATAATAAACCCACCCCTGCTCAAACGTTCATGTTTTTCGCATTAAACAAGCAAATATTTATATTTGAATTCCTTTGTATCTACGAGATTCTGGTTTTTCCTGAGAAATAAATCCATTTTATTTAGCAAACTTTTTAATGATGGAGATACATTTATCGTTAATTATGCGTTATATCGATAAATGCTAGAAGCGACTTGATGAGCAAATGATTCTTTAAAGTAAGAATACAGATAGAGAATAGAATCGATGGTGTGAAATTTCCTTTACGATCGAAAGACACGGTAATGCCATTATTTTACAATGAAATGGACGAACGTATATACATCTCGAGGCGTGAATTGCCAAGCATACATTCTCATAGTACAAGCAATGTTACTGGTATCCAGCAGCCGTTACGACGAGCCTTATCAGCAACCATGCGTTTAACTTAAGCTCGTTGCCACGTCACATAGATCGTTGTTGTTCGTTAATTTGCCATTACAAATATCGCTAACAACGCCAATTTACGAGACATAAATCATAGAATTTTCTGTTTAAAAGGAATTATTTATTACATCCCTGTTCGAGAGAAAATATAAGTGAGAAATAAAAATTTTCGGCGTCGATACAATTTATATATTATATAAAGAGAAAAGGAATTTGAAAAATTTCTTCGGTAAATATTTCTTAAATATTTTAAGAAAGTATTTTAATAATATTATACAGCAAGTAAAATATGTGCGCTTTGCGCACGTTTCAATTTTCGCGGAAAAAATTAATTTCTAACAAATTTCCGCATTAACATCCGCGTATGGCTCTTGTTCGTCAAGTTTGATAGTTGCTTGATTTTAAGAAAAATTTGACCCTTAGGAGAGCGTACCAAACATTTTATTACCATGTACATACATTTGATTATATAATTTCAAAATTCGAAAAAATTAAATTCTTTATATATATATATATATATATATATATATGTATATAAAAGCATTAGATGGGATTTTTATCAATCGACGATGAGAGCTATCCACGAAGGATAGGAGAGGAACATAGTTCACGTATCGCCGTGGTTGGACTGCAGACAGTCCGCTGCCAATCATTATATTCCCGGCATGCGAACATACCACCGCGTGCGAAACGGAGTATGCGGGAGGGTCAGGGGACGTTCTACTGGTCGATGAGCGAATATGGCAGCGCAGCAAGGGATGTGACGAGAGTGGTCGACGAGAGCACGCTCTCGGGAATGAGGGGGGTGACAAAGGACGAGCACTATATTGGCATACCAACGGTGTGGTGATATAGGAATACTTCAAGAACAACTTTATAGCACGGAAGTCTGCCAACTCCGAGATCCCTTCCTCAGAAATCGCCTATCTTCTTCACTTCGATGGTGCGCAAAGGCGAACACAACAGCCGCGAACCAAACTATGTGAGTTCACCTTAATTGTGAGTAAACTGCCAAACAAGGGATTGAAAGAAAGCTAAAGAATTAGCGTATAAGTAATTTAATAATTATTCATAATTATGTAAAAGAGAAGAAAGAAGAGGAGAGATTTCTAAAAAAAGAGAAATAAACTTATTACATTTAAACAAATTGCTACATTGCATGTAAAGAGGAAGTGGAGTAGAGAGAGTAGAGCGTTGATAATTGAATGATTTAATAAGGCTTTAATAATATCTCTCTCGCAAAGATGGAAAATTGATTTGATTTATGCCATTATTGATTTGTTTTATAAATTACAGTATTCTGAAATAGTTCACGTATATATATTTTATTTAAACAACTCATTTTATACATTCAGTTTCAGCATTTTTTTAATAAATTTAATAAATTTAATAAAAATATAAGCAATTAAAAAATCTTTCAATCTATGTTTTATTTTAATAAATTAGATAGATAATCATACAATTATAATAACAGTTTTTTTTTTTACCAACATCTTGTTGAGAGAAAAAATTAAGTTTTTATTCTCATTCAAACTAATTTAATCTTATATATTTTCAAATTACTAATTTAATCTCTCTACATATTTGAAGAACTCACGATATATATATATTACATTTTTTAAGATAATTTAAAAATTATAAACGAAGTAAAGAGAAGCGCAGAATTGAAATATTGCGCTTTATCATTTAAGCGTGTTCATGTAACGGAAATTTATGCACGATATTTCCTCAATCATTGTTACCTTGTTACTTTTAATTTTAATAACTTTCTTATTAAGGCCAAGAATAATAATCTTATTTTATCATACAATCTTGTTTTATCTTTACCTAAAATTTTTACACAGATTTTAAACATTTTACAATATAATATCACTCAAGTATGTGAAGAAAAACACATTTGTCATATAAAATTGTCTAATTTCTATATATCCTTTATTTCTCAAATAAACTGCATTGAACATTTAGTTGAACATTTGGTATTTAAAGCTTTTGTATTTGATCAATCTCTTCTACAAGTTCCAGTGTTATAATACTCGCGTGTGTGTACAGAATCACGTGTATATGTCGGAATTCTCGAATGCAATCAAACGCAACGCATTTGATGTGATTGAAGCCATCAAGGCGTACTTAAACACTACTAACGGAATAACCTATACCACAACAAACATACAGATCACATATCTCCACTTCTCATCATTATTAACTGAAATACCACAATTTATTACATTTTTATCCAATTCTTTCTACTACATATATAAAAATCTTATTCGTCCAGTTTGTTAAAATTAAATCACGCAATTACGCAAATCAATATTACACAAGCTAAAGATTAATACGTCGTATATAATTATATTAGTTGTTAATAATGCATAAAAAAAATGTATGTACACTAATAACAAGTTAATTTAATAGATCAGATTAAATTATGTTGTATAAAAATTGATGTATAATTTCCATCTTACAATTAGAGAGAGAGAGAGAGAGAGAGAGAGAGAGAGAGAGAGAGAGAGAGAGAGAGAGAGAGAGAGAGAGTTGCAACTCCCCTTTTTTCTCGGAGAATCAATTTCTGTAAATTATGTTTTGCAAAACATATTTGAAATATCGTCTACAAAACGTGACGTCAGATAGCTTGTGGAAAATGTGGCGAATCGCATAAGCGAGCGAGGAGGTCAGTCAGAGTGGTTTAGGCGAATCAGTAACCCGCGGTGTTGCGTTACTTGTTTACTGCCGGAGCAGCCGTTGCATTATTCAACAGCCGTCCATATTTATCAAGCTGATAGTCAAGTAGGGTGGCAACACGTACGAATAATACGTAAACGCGTAAGAAAAAGTAAACGATGGTTGGACCTTTACTAAGAGTTGCTTCCTATGGATGACTTTTCCTTTCTCCCCGTTGCAATTGGCTAAAAGCTTAGATATTACATTGTAAGAACAAGAAAATAAATGGTGACTTTTCCCCCCCCCCCCCCCAAGTCTTTTTGAATTATACACAGAATGTCATAACTAATAAAGAATCGAGGAAAGAAAGTGTTAATTTTTCAATCGATTTTTTAAAATCGATTTTCTTTCAAAGACAAAAATCTCTCTTACAAAACAATTTTAGTCCATTTGTCTTTTCAATTGAATATAGAATTTTATTACCACCCCTTATCAAATTTTACAAAACATCTTATATAAATGTTGTAAATCGATCGCATCGACGCGTATTCTTTTTGATTATTTCGAAAGATAGCTTGGAATTCTTCTTTACCGAAGATTTGCATCTTCTTTCGTAACTTGTATTAATTTTCAATATTATATATTGTATTTATACACCGTGCTAGAATAAAACCACGATTTTTGCAGACGGGAGAAATTGTAATTAGCAAAAGGCGGAAGCATTTGCACGCAAGCATTCCGAGTGAAGGCGGAAAGCCATTAAGGAATATTCCCACGTGTAGAGCGCACTTAATGAGCGATATAATTTATTGTGTCTAGTCCCGAGTAGTAGTTAATAGGGTCTGCGACCTACGACCCATTAACCGGAGGTCGATTGCGAGATATCGTTGGCAAACATCTGTCATATGTTATGCAGGGTAAGCCGCAGCGGAAAGTCAAATCCCATATTTTTCAAAATTGTGCAAAACTGTACAAGAATATCAAAGTTATTCGCTCCAAACATCCCTACACACACAAATATGTAAATAAAAAATATTTGGAACGTCATATTTGATTATTGAGAATTTAAAAAGAATCTTTTTTTTATTGCACTTGTACATATAAATTAAATTGCCTAATAAAGAATTAAGTTACGCAGACTTAAGCACATATTTTCATTATTTCTTTCAGTTGCATTTCATATTATTTCATAACTTTATTATGCATGTGTGTCAGATTGCGTACTGTAATATTTATTAGTTCTTAAAAGTAATGCTTTTAAATATTTATATAAGATGCCACATATACATGTAAATAACTCTTTCGCTTCTTCTCGATTACAAGTATAAAAAATGAGAATACAAAAAATGTACAAGATACTAATAATATAACGTAATGTAATCCTTCATAACTCCAAGTTAGCAGTCATTTCTCTGCTAACATACTTATATAACGAGAAAAAGAGAGAGATATGCTTATGGACAAGCATATTCTCAAATTTATAACTATAAGTGTTTTCATATGTGTGTATTCGCTAATTTTTATTTCTTGTTATTTTTATTATATTTGTAAACTAATTTGTTAATTCTTATTACCGAACAAAATTTTTTTAAATATTTCTACTAAATACACGTAATTTCACACACGATCGAGATTTTATATTTATTTAATTTAACTAGTCATGTGAAAAAGCCGACATAATTAAGATTTAGGACTTTCACAAATCTCTTATTTTTTTCTTTACATTTTTTTATATGTCTTTGAACATAATATTAATTATGCTAATTATCTATGAATTATATAAGAAATACAAAAAAGGGAGAATTATTGTATTGAATTTAATATCGTTATTTATTATATATAAATAAAGTCTAGAAGATTAAGTTTGAAATTTAAACAAATCCTATATAGCAAATTAAAAATTAAATTTTAATATCTTGAATATATTTAATATCTAAATTAATGTCATTTCTTTTAAAAGAGGAATTTTTTCCTCTTATACGTTTTTGAATTTTGATATTTCTAATCTTAAACACATTCTTATAAAACTCTTCGGAAATATTATTTAAAGTATTATTTTTATATATATTCAATTTAACACGCACTCGTTGTACTGCTTATCGTTAGAAATATAACAGCAGGCATTTGAAATAGATCGTTTCTCCCTTCTGTAGATTCAATCTCCTAATATTCTCGTAATTTCTCGGCGATTTTGGTAAAATTTTCTTTTCACCATAATGCGTTGATTTAAAGGGAGGAAAGAGAGTGTTATTACGTAAAACTATAAATCTGTACTCCACAACAGCTCTTGTTCCGACACACTGCACGCGTTATACCACCACTTCATTCCGTGACCTAGTCGAGCTGTTTAACTGACTGTACAAGCTTGACGTCGCTTACCCCCGACATTCCATTCTTCGTTCTTTATATCGATATAGGCGTCGTGTCGCGTTTCATCCTGTCCTATTCTATAGGAAGGCCGATCATGTCGGTTATAGGGACAGCAAAAATATTGCACGGTAGATGGGGGTGGAAGGGAACCAACGGTACTTCCAGAGAGGAACTGAACATTTTTCTAGCTCCCTTCCAACCCCTCTTTCCACGTCGGCAAGCACGCCCATCCCAATGGCGGGGGGTTTGCGCGCCTTGCAGAACTTGGTGGTGGGGAGTAGATGGAGGGTTGCGGTAGTGGTAGAGGTGGTGGCGGTCTCCGTGGCCAAGTCTGACCGATACGGCACCAGTACTACTGTCGCCACTATTACGAGCGCAGGTCATCACGGGACTCAGTCATGGACATACTGGGTATGTCCTATTCAAAGCCACGCTAACTAAACTACTTAGCTGCCTATCGATCTCGTCCGTTCGATATGCTCCGATTGTCGAAATTAAGCCGCTCCCTCGGAATTTTGCGAAAAATGTTCTATCGCGACCGCGTGCTTTAAACGCGAGTGTTGGTGGGACTGGTTCCGACCCTTTTTTAATCGTGAAACTTCGTCTGCATCAAAGGATTAAGGTATTATGGATGGACGGGGAAATATAAAAAAAAAAAAAAAAAAGGAAAAAATCATCGGAGATTGTGTGTTTCTCTTTTTCTCGTTTATCTCTTCGCGCGCAAACAAACTTTTTCATGCGTGTGCGTATATGTATGTCATATATATATATATATATATATATATATATATATATATATCACACACACCCACCCACACACACACCCACACACACACACACACACACACACATACACACACACATGTACGAAATATAGATTAAAATGTCTTTATATGTATTAGTGACTAGTCTGTCTTATAGATATGACAACAAGCGATGATAGCTAACCGCATGCGTCGTCGCATCGCAGTAAAAGAAAGAGGATAGGATATTTTTTTTTTTTTTTTTTAGTAAAAGAGCATCATGTAATCTATATTTGAAATACACATCTGCAACGAAGAATTATTGATGATTGGAAGGGAAAGAAAGTATGTATTTTATTAAAACTGCTTTTAAAGTTTGTCAAATTTCCAACACACTTTTTCCATATTTATGTAAAACTTGTATAAAACAAAATTAATACATATTTTTATTCGATAAATAAAATTAATGTCGGTACAGATTTTTTAATAAGATCATTCTCATGGCACAGAGTAAATGAAGAATAATTTAAATAAGGACATATTTCAATTTGGTAAAATAAATAATGCTCAACATGTCTAGGATGTGACAGATGCAATGTTATATAACGATAAGAAATATCTTGTATGCGTTTGTATTAAAAATATTAATGGATACAAAATACCAGTTTGAATAAAATATATACATGTGTATATAGAAAATAAAGCTATGTTCTGCAAACTGCGGTTATTCATCCGCGTCAGTCATATATTGTTGTTTTTGTGAAAACATTGATATATTACTTTTGCTTTTTTTATGAAAAAGAAAAAAATCACAGTTACAATCTAGTTTTTACAATTTTTCGACGAAAATGGATGTTAATTTTCTATGAAAGATAGATAGATAAACAGAGAGAGGGAGAGGGAGAAAAAAATGACAGCATATTTAGTTTTGAAATTTTTTTACGAGAATGGAGTCATCAACAATTTTTTTTCACCTTTTTGATATTGGTAAATTGTCATTTGATTTAATATCGAAATTCTAATATCTAACACATATAAATTGTTTTAAAAACCAAAAATAAAAAAAACAAAAAGATTTATGTACTTGTATAAGTGAATTTTATTTTTTATTATATTGAAACAATTATCTCATCTCTCGAAAAAGTTCAATATTACATTATATCCGTGTACTGAAAAAGAAGTATGAGTTTGCACAATTTTGGTTCGAGTTCTGCCAGTGACAAATATTTTTTTCATTAATTGTATATCATCAATTACGTATCAAGTTTTTATCAATAATAAATTTTCTTTTTAGAAATAAGAAAAAGAAAATTTCTTCCAGAAATTTTATTTTAGAAATTAATATTTATCTCTTGACTGATCGATGCTCTGATATATAATCATCAAGTATCTTTATATCTTTATATCTTTATATTCATTATTTCATCTTTATTAGTAAAACAGGCTATCGCGTCATCTCTATTGCAATTACAATCCGATTATTGATGGTGGAGATTGAAATTCCACTGTAACTCAATTTGTAATGAAAATCTTGAGTGTCGAGATCGTTTTCGAGATAATTCTCTTCTAGACACCGGAAGAATAATTGAATCTCACATCATCGACTTAGGAGCCCATCCGCTTCTAAATAAGCTCGGCCTCTCAAGCTCACCCCCTAATGAGTACAACCTGCTCTCGCATATTTTCTTTGTAACGATCGCATCGTTACTCGCATCTACTTTTTATTTTATGCAATCTCCAAATTAAAAAAAGAAGATAAGTTTATAGAAAACAAAAAGATAATATACAGAATAATATATAGAATTCAAATATGAAATTGATTAATGTTTTCATAAATTATTTTTATTTTTTTATGATTCAGAGATACCCAATTATTTATATCTAATTATTTGCGATGAAAACACTTTAGAAATTTCTATATATGACTTTACTTATTTGCAATTAAACCAAGGATATAATAAAAATAAAATTAAAAATTAAAAATAAGCAAAAAGAGAGAGAGGGGGGGGGGGGGGGAGAGAGAAGAATTAAAATAAAATCATCAATTAAAAGTATTCTTTTAAAAAGTCAAATCATCTGAATAATTTTAAGATTGTACGCTTTTGAAATGTCTCGAGTCTCCTCGATACTTAAAAATGTAGTAGGACAGATACATTCTGAACCATTCTATTCAAGGTACATAAATGAAACATCGAAGATGGAAATGTCGAAGCAAAAGGGCGACCGACTGCGACATGCGCTGTACGAACGCGAAACTAATATTCTTGCAAATGATCTTGTCCTTTAACTGAGCATCAACGTATCAATTTCCACGAGAAAGAACTTGTAGTTTGTTTAATAAGAATAATTTTTGTCGATGCGACAAAACATTTTTCGCATAAAGTGATATGTGTATATTATGTGTATTATGTTAAAGATTAACAATTAAACGAAATTGTTTTCATATTTAAGTTTCACATATAGAAAGATTTTAGAATATACAGAGTGGCCTGTAATTGGTGAAAAAACTAAATTTTTTGGAGTTAAAAAACTCTATTCTTCAGTTAATTTCAGACAGAGTTTACTTTAACAGAATTTTAATTTAAGGCTTAATTATAAAGATGTATAAAGATAAAAATTGGAAACTTGCAAAAAATGATGACGTCTCTCGATATTTTCGCTGAGGAAAAATCGACTCCAAATGATCTCAAGAATCTGCCATTAGCAGGTTTTTCACTCATTATAGGACACTCTGTGTATATATATGTATAGAGAGAGAGAGAGAGAGAGAAAGAGAGAGATTCCAACATTCAAAATTAATATTAAAAATAAAAGCTGTAAAATATTAACAATATCAATACATTAACATGTTATAAGCGATTAATATATTTAAATGTTTAAATAATCCATATTTAACTTTCTTTTTTTATCAATCCCGTATATTATTTATATTGATAAGACTTTACTATGCTAAAAAGAATAATACGTATTATATGATAATAACAATGTTTGTAAAAAAAAAAAAAAACATTGCTAATATAATCTTATTTGGCACTTCACATTGCAGCGTTTTCCATCTGCAAGAATTATTTAACATCGAATGCGACAGCATTCGTTCTTGCTTTCTATCTCAAACAGAAACTTTTCTATGCTACTTTCGTGTTCTTGGCTTTGTCTGCCAAGCGATAAAGTCCTCCTAAGAAAAGTAAGAGAAAGAAAGAGAAAAGAGACAGAGTCCGTTGTGAATTTATATTTCTGAACTCTCGAAGGAATCGTTTAGAGGTGGCGTGACTCTATTATTATAAATGTAGCTTAGCAACCCTATCGTGATCAAAACGTTTTTAACATAACAAGAAAAATTTTCCTAGTTATTTACATATAATATATATTTATGAAACTCAATTTGGCAAAATAATTTTAATTTTACGTCATTAATATACAATATACATATATATTATAAATATATTCTCGTATTAATTTTCTATCAATATTTTATGCTTTTGATACAAAATTTTCTATTATTTAAGAGAAATTTGATTTTGCGTTAATAATATGATTAAAAATAAATATTAATAACGCATAAACTTAATTTACATTACATAAATTTGACAGCTCAAGGATAGCTTCAAAGTCTAACAGATTTCATATAGTTTAGTGCGTTATTAATAAAAGAAAAACTAAACTTTTTTTTCTACATTTTCGATTTATTTTTAGACATTAAATTATTTGTTTCCTGTTCTGTTCCTTATTATATTTTCCTTCTGTACCAGTTACAGTCACTTAATTGTAATAATATGTGTCACAACAATTTTATAAAATTAGTATATAGGTAATATGAAAAAAGCAAGATCAAGAATATATAGAAATAAACTTACAGATATAAAAATAAACTTTAGTGATTTGTATATACGAAATGTCTTTAATCAATTTCGCGAGTAACTGCGTAAATATAAATAATAATATATCCTCTATATAAAAAATAATTTGTCGTTATTCTTTCGAACTAATTAAGAAGAGAGTATGTGGATGCAGGTATACGTATGTGTACAATACATGAAACTAACAATAAGAAGAGAAGTCGCGATCGTCCCAGGGAATCAATATATTACTAGCAGTCGTAAATAACGTTGACAAAACGTCTGATACCTTCCCACCCTTCTCTCGAAGTAGATAACACATGTGCATGTTGGCAATACTCGCGTTGTAAATTATTGCGTTTCTGGAAATCAAAGAAACTACATTCTCTTCTATATCTTTTCTGTTAACAAATATCAATAGTCAATAAAGAAGATATGTTGTTATATACCATAACATTTAATATAACTAACTATTTTTCAATTTTTCGTTTACAAAGCTGAATTTGATTCGTCAAATAAATAAATATACGTGTAATTAAATACCTCGATTGTATAATACAAATTTTCAAAATACTTCAATTTTTGAAATTCTTCAATTTTCAACTAAAATATTTTTTATGTGATATATTAATAATTTTAGACGATATTAATGTGAATTTATTGAAATATGACAGCGTGTATAATTTATGAAATTTGTTGGCACACACTCAAAAAAATGATCTTGCAACTTGAACAAAAATTTTCTAGGTGTAAAAAATTATATACTGTGATACTGCATATATTTTGCACTTAATCGATTTAAATGACAGAGACAGAATTTATATCTGTACTATTAGTGTAATTTAGACAGAAAATTTGCCTGCGATGCCTATCTTTAAGGCCTATTGTCAAGGACAATTATATTTGCCAATGGGATTTATATTTTCTAGAGGTATCGCTAGAATATTGCTGCTATAAATTCTATACGTGACAAATAATATTCTAACAGGTACAAAAAGTATCGATAAATTTTAATTGAGACATCTAGAAAAATCTATCTACATTAGCAAAATATTTTTTTGAGTGCATCCTTGTCAATATTATAAAATAAGATTATTATTATTAAAATACCACCGTATTTCTAAAACTAGATCTTAAAAAGATTTATATCAAGAATTATTGAGGATTATTGAAGGATATTTTTCATAGACGTTATACATGTGCCTCGCGTTATCTCTAAATAAAAAGCAATTGCGCGATGCAACGTATAAAATTGCTGAGCGAGTGTTCTTCGGTCTTTTTTCTTTTCGCTTATTCGACAAAGCAGTTCTTACATACTCAGCAATCTGCCGTGGTGTGATGGGATACCTCTTACAACAACGAGCCACGTATACAAATATCTGCACACGCGATCATACATGATTTGACAATACTAACAATAAGAGAGAAAAAGAGAAAGAGTTTGTGCATTCGTTCGTAGAAAAGATATATTTAATACAAATACAACTTATTCGTCGGAATAAGTTATTTAATTCAATAAAGTAAAACTCTTCCGTGCTTATATATTTATTCTGATAAAGTTTCTGTTGTTAAAAATAGCAATGCTTTCCGCGAACGCTATGCTTTTAGAATGTTTTTCTGTAGGAGTCAATATATTATATCTAGTGTTTAATAAAATGAGTCCAACAATTTAAATTCAAAAAAAGATATTAAAGAGAGAACGCTTTGAAAATCTATTATCAATGCAAATTTGTTTTTGACAGTGAAAAACAATCTCTGAAATAATTCAAATTAAGAATTAATGTTCGATTGGAAAACACGTAATCTATTATAATATATTATATATTATGCATTGTTTTCAACTCCGTTTCAGTAACACTTACAAATCGTAAGAAATAAAAGAACACATTTATAAGCTGACAAAAATGTTCATCGTATATGTAAATATCTATAAGTATAAATATGCTCTTTTGCTTTTCTTTATTTTCGTTAGACATTCCATTACAAATTTAATAAATGTTGTTAAATCGTTTATTTAAATAAATCGTTTTGTACAATTTAACAACGCAACGTTTTTCTCTCGTTTATGCCTTGTGAGTCAAGACAAAGGTTAAATAGTATACGCGCGATAACTGCACAAAAGCTGGTAGCCATTGAAATTCTCTTCTCCTTTTGCTTCTCGAGACAACCACAATCGGCTCACGAAGCATAGATATCGTAGCTTGAAGCAGGTTGTCGTGCGACTCGACAATTTCGCGAAGTAACTTCAAACGTGCGATGTGAGCTGCGATTTAACCGCGAGAGAAATTACGGGGAGAAATTACCTCTCCATTGTACAATCTAAAATGAGCTCGAATCAATTCACGCTACTACTATTAAAGAAATAATCATTAGAATTATATAATTCTGTGTTTCGCGTATGGAATACTAACCGTAACAAAATTAATATAAAAAAAAAAGACAAAAAAAACAAAAATAACAATAACAACGACTGTTAAACACAAGATATGAATACAAGCGAATACGATGAATTTTTCCAGATAATTCTAGAACATCAGCAAATGAGAGGAGCTCGTTTTGACCTTTATTTTAAATTATTATTAATCTAAACAGATTATTTCTACATAGCTTGATAAAAATTACAAGGAAATTATACCGTTCATTTTATGTCTGCTCGTATTTGATTTAAAAAAATTTTTCTTCTATTATATTGTTGAACTTATATACATATGTGTGTGTATTTAACCGTAATTTGGATTACACGATATATACATTTATATTAAATAAATAATGGAAATTAAGTTAAAATTTAATGACTACATTGTGTTTACATTCTTATAAAAATTCTTAAAAAAAATTTTTGGTTCCTCTGTTTATAATCATTTAAATGTGACTTCTTTAACATTTATTTAAGTATGTTTGACCATGATCATTAACTCTTAACGCCCGCGATAAATCTCTCTCACTAACATAAACGGAGAAATTCCACGTCAATATTGTAGTAAAAATTTTCTGCATCCCCGTTGATAAATTGTCGGGAAAAAATTTTGATGAAGGAAAAGCTAAAGTCTCAGTAGCAAGATTGGAATTTCAGAAGAGGAAAAGAGAGAAAGATAGAGAAAAGAGACGATACAGAAAAGACAGGGCAAGAAACGGGGGAGTGAGACAGAAAGAGAAAGAGAGAGAATCTCTGGATGATATTGGGAAGATTTACATACCGCACAAGACCGGAACAATCAACTTCTAACACGAGAACCCTCGCTCTCCTTCGCGACACTTTCACAACGGAAGAGAAGCACTGATCCGATCATCCTAACCCATACCAGAAATGAACAACCAAGTACTACCTCGAAAATCAATTTTCAAGAATCTTTGCTTATAGCCTCTCTTGCCAAATGATGCGAAACGAAAAAAGCTACTCTTATTTTAATTTCAGTAGTTAAAGACAGATAGACAGACAGACAGACAGATAGATAGATAGAGAGAAAGAGAGAGAGAGAGAGAGAGAGAGAGAGAGAGAGAGAGAGAGAGAGAGAGAGAGAGAGAGAGAGAGAGAGACGACGACTTGTAAATTAGTTTTAAAATAATTTAATTAATAAAAAAAAATATAAAATAATAAAAATAAAGATAAAAATAATAAAAATTAAACATCAAGAATCTGTTATAGTTTTAACTCTATTAAAATATTACTTTAACAGGTTAGAAAAGTTTCCTATAATTTTACCATGTTTGGAAACACGGACCTTTAAATAAAATATATAAATATATATATATAAATTATTAAATCTAATTAAAATTAATTGTAATTTTCGACACTTTCGATAATCGAGTCAAATCGAATCAAAATAACATATAAGTGATTAAAATATGAATCTGAATTAAAATATTAATTTAACAAATTGGAAAAGTTTCCTATAATTTTACCATGTTTGGAAATGTAGATCTTTAAATTAAAATATAAAATTTATAATATTAAATCTAATTAAAAATAATTGTAATTTTCGACACTTCCGATAATCAAATCAAATCAAATCGAATCAAAACAACATATTATGTTAAGTAATCGACGTTTACAATCGAACTCAATTGTATTGATAGAAGCAAATTCTGGCAATGCAGTCAATTACGCCAGAGTAGGTTAATCAAGACTACTTGATCTAAGCTCGTGATAAGCAGATGCTAGTTATGCTTACGAGTAGCATTACTAGCATAACTGGCTTACGAGTAAAACGTACAAATGTGTTAATGAATGAAAAGATTATTATATGTATATTCAATTGTTAACACAGTTAATTATACTCATACTTTTTATCGTTATTATAATTATTATGATGCTATTATTATAATAACGTAAGTTACAACTAAATATATTGCATTTTTATTATACCAAACATTGTGTCCCGTTGGCAAAAAACACAAAAGAGATAATTACTTATATAATATTTTTATTTAATAAAGAAAATTAATTGTGGTCATTTTCAAAGCAGTGTCCTTCCAAATAACATTGCAGATTGCAGATGATACTATCACTGTTCCAAAAATTTTATACATTATTCTTCTTCTTTTTTATAACTTTTGTAATAACGTATCTTTGTATTGTTAAAAACAAAAAAAAAACAATAGATCAAAATAGATATTAAAAAAATGTTAAATTGTTCTCCTTATTTAATAAAGTAATATTGACGAAAAAAATATACTCTCATAAAAGTTTTATCGCATTTTATACACAGAAATGAAAATCTCACAAAAAGTTGTGAAAATGAAATGCATAAAACAACTTTGGCCTATTTTCACTAACACTTTCACAATATCCTATAATTAAAATATATTGAAAAATTCTGAGTAGCATATATAATATATTTCTTTTTCTCCTTCCCTCTTAAAATTGCAACTTTTCACGCTTGAAAATCTCGAGAGAGACAATACGAATTTGCACCAATATAATCGTGTGAATGGGCACGGATCCGGATTCAGACAGATTTGCATGCAAATCGGATCCCGCGAAAGGTAAAATCTGGAACCGGTCTTTTTTTGAGACTGCGGCCGATTTCGCGAATTATTTCGACGCACCGGGATTGATACTATTCTGTTCTCTTTCTGTCACAATGTGCAATCCCGACAGAGAAACGGGAGAATCGAAAAGGATGGAGTAGCGTTGTAGATTGATCCGCTGGGCAAATTGTCCAAACGTTTTTGCGTTCATGCATAAAACATGGCATCCATTGTTGAATGATAATGCAAATAGACACCGGACTCGGTGTATGAAGAATTAATAGCGCTTTAAAATGTGTATTCAATATTTTACTCCGGACTCAATTATTTTGAAATTTCTCAAGAAACAAAGAGTGCGCAATCATTGTCGAAAATAAAATGTTTTCGATCAAATGTTAAAAGCATATTTAAAATTAAGAGAAAAAAAAAAAAAAAATACGTCTCAACTTTTAAACTACATATTCCAATATTTACAATATTTAAAATGCAGAGCATTTGCAATTGTAAAATTTTATTACGCGCTCAAAAAATATATAGACAATTCCTCTATAAAGTTTGATAAAAATATTAAACCTGGTATAGAATGATACCAGACAATTCCAGTTGTTTACTTTGCACATGCATTACTTGCACGCTAGACATATTATAAAACCGCATCTATACTGCATCTAACCTACGAAACGGTTGCACGAAAGATGTCAACAAACGAGAATACTTACATACGTCGTTGCGAAAGCGTGCACCACGAAACATTATGCATCTGTGTCAAGGAAAGTATTTTTTTTTTCAACATTCAAAGTTGATCGATATTTTACCGTCAATATAGGTACCTTGTTAATTTAATTAAGATAACTGGAAATTAAAAAAAAACCACGATGAAATATTTCTCTCTCTCTCTTTTTCGCGCGTTGTATATAAATTATATGTATATAAAAAATTACAAAAATTTTTCTATGATTGTTACGCATTTTATAAATTATTCTGAAATTTTGTAAAATGTACGAAATACATTTTATATTAAATCTTCTCGATGCAGTATTGATCTAATATAATAAATAAGCTCGAGAAGTAATTTAATGACATCATGATAAATAAAAGACACGGTTGATACGAGAGCATTATACTTATTATCATATCATGAACAAAAAAACGCGGTTATAAAAGGATATGAATAAATATTAGAATTTTATCGATTAAAGAAAACATATTTTCCCCAGAAATGATTTCGTCAAATTGATTTTACCTTTATTGTGATTTGTCAATCGGGAAAGCTTTCCGACGGAATTGAACAAAGTGTTCGAATGTATAATAACAGAAATATATTTTAAAATGTCAGTTGTACACATTTACATATATATGTTTATGTCTATCCCATTAGTTTGTTTTATCTTGTAAAATAAATGATAATTTTTGTAAATATATTTATAACATTATCGCGAGAAAAACAATAGATGCGTTCATTATTAGTCGTGACTAATTTTTACGTAGTGAGTCGTGAGCACGACTATGTATTATTAAATAGTCATTTAGAATTATGGTTAATAGAGTTGTAAATTTCTAAATCTTATATTAGTTTCTAGACTATACAAGATTTCTTTTACTTTATATTATATATTCAGATTTCACTGACAATAATATAAACATTTGTATGATATAATTTGATTTATACATATGATAATACATGTAACAATTATTTTTATAACGTTGAAAAAGACAAAGTTTAACTTTACGCATATCTCATCGCGGCGATTAAATATTAATTTTAATTGTAAAATAAAAATTGTTAAAAAGTCAGTTCTTATCATGTTGTCATTATTATGATCGATCATATACATGGGATACTTGATATAGAATTTCGTGCTCGTTATCTTCTCGCTCGAGAAGGACATTTATATGCAAACGGATAATCCGTCCGTTTCAGACGGTTGTTAATTTTCTTTTTCTCTTTTACTCAAGCGAGTGATGAAATAGCCAATACGTTCGTGGTCCAACGAGAAATGCGGACGAGGTGACTGTATCTATACGACAATTCGTTTGAAATCTCGCAGTAAACTCGTTTCCTCAACATCTGCACAGTGGTGATTGGATGGCGGATTGTTCGATGAAACGGTGTTAGTATCCAACTCGGGTGGGCGAATGAAATGAAGCGGGTTAGGAGGATAGAAAAGGACTGAGACTTTCTCTTTCACGACTTGTCCGCCCTGAAATGAAATGATTTTGTTCTTATAAAGGTCAATTAAAATACAGATTTTATCCAGTTAAGCTTCAAATAAAGGTACTTGGCATGCATCGCGACTGAAGCGCGTGCGATATACAAGTAAAATTACATCTCTTCAAAAAGGATAAAATTTTAACGTAAAATTGCGATATCGATAAATACAAATGACATTATATATATCGACGAATAAAATCCAACATAATATTTGGTTTATCCAAATAAACAAGAGAAGTATTTTTCCTGGCGGATCTGCATGACATTGCACCGACATTGCACCGACATTGCATCTGCTTATCGCAAACGCTCGATATTTTCTATAGAGGTCCCGCATAATGCGGAGTATTTGTTTATCGCTCGCAAGCGACGTTTTAATTTCCCGGTCATTTGTAATAGAGATCGTTACGAATTTGTGCTGCGAGATGCAGATTCAATTAAATACCAATGACGATGCCGAGCAGAGCAGCGAATGTTCGTGACACTGGGCCGCAGGTGTTTCCAACGACCAGTTTCCGTGTTCGGAAATGGTATTTACTACTAGCGATTGGTTGGAAAATTCACTCGGACGCGCGTTACATGGGACGCGCGTTTCGTACAATCGCCATCGTACTTCTATTATTGATTATTCCGACCTTACTTTAGGAGGAGCCGCGCTACAATTCCTGATAATGTACACTTACACGTTTTCTCAATTAATGTGTGCTTTCGTACATTAGCTGAAAAACAAAATTTAGCAAAGATTCTATTCGAATTTATGTGAAATACGTATGTCAGGAAGAGGTAACTTTTTTTTTTTTTTTTTTTTTTTATATCATAAATCTTATATATCTTAGAAACGAGATAAAACAGTTCTCTGATAGCAAGCTGCTATTCTGGCAAATTGGAATTTGCATTCACGTTGCATAGATTTCAGAGTGGTAGAGCTTCAGTTTGGAAAAACTTACTATATGGAAACATTTGATTTCAATGTAACGTGTGTAAATTGTGTTTCACTCATATCGATGTGACATATTGCATATAAGAATATATAAGAATATATAAAAATTTACAAGGTCATTTTAAACTTTACCTATAGTTTTAAAACGCGTGCGCGCATACGCACAACAATATTCTACTCAATTTATAAACTTAGAAAATAATACTTGCATATTGATAGTTGTTTATAATCCTTTAATATGGTAGCTGTAACTAAGATGCCAGACTCAGAGAAGACACGCAGAAGTATCAACACACCATTATTTCCCGCCAGAAACACGGTATGCTCGTTGGTAGTTATACGATGTTGTCGTAACATTAACCCTTATAGGATTACGGTTTACAATATATATGTATATAATACTACGTAGTTTAACACTACCAAGTTTCTAGACAAAACGATTTATTTGAATACAAGCCTGTTTAAATTAATGTTATCTCTTTAAACTACAATCCTTCTTTCTTTATATAGGCTTATACATTCAGTTACATTTTCTTACAATTCACTTTTTAAATTATAATTATTTTTTTCCACTAAAAAATGCTTATACAATTTAAAAACTATATATAGAATCTTTTTTTTTTTTATAAACGCGTCTTCATAAAATATCTTTCAACATTTTTAAAAAGTTTATCACAGCATCTTTTGACAAAAAAATTTGATGAAGTAAGAATATATATATATATATATAATTATACAAAACGTTTTAAAGTGCAGTCGCATATTTTAACACATTTTCAGTGTTGACAAATGTGGAGAAAAAATGTTCATGTTTACAATTCCAGATATTTCATGTTAATCATAAAGTTGTTAAAATAATCTGACGTAATGAAACATTAAGAAAAAGTATGAAATTCGTAAAAATTTGGTGTCGTCTATTGTGATAAAATGATCTGTACATTACCTCTAGCCAGCAACGTCATGAAATTCCTCTGGATAACCACCGGAGAATTTCATTTTGTCAAATAAAACTTGTCCGTGGACAGTTTTGCCGTGGACATAGGAGTGAGTAGAAAAAAACCGCAGGAATTCCGTTATTAATCTTTTTCAGAGACACGGAACGTGTTTTACGCGCAATTTTCAAATATGCTGAGTATTTTCGTCAGCTTAGCAAAATTCTAAAAATATCCAAATTTAACACTTTCTATTCGTAACGTTTTTTCTTCCTTTATTTGTGAGTTAAACTTTTGCAAAATTATAAAGTCCATAAAAAAAATATTAAATTTAATTTTTTGTACTATTATAACAACATGTGTTTTAAAGTTGATAACGGTCTCAAAAGTGTTGTGAAGTCGACCGTAGATGTTTACGAATTCATAATGTTTCCTTTGGATAATATTTTCATTTGACTTTAGAATTTATTCTCTTGAAAAACTTGAAGGGATAAACTTTGTTTTCGAGACTCTCTCTCTCTCTGCTAAACCGAGACTGTGTTTTCGAAGCTTCTGTACTAAACGCAAAACTTTTTCATCCTCGAACTTACTTTTTAACGTGATTAGATTTGCCCCGGAAATGTAACTTTTTTTTATAAATGCGAATGCAGAATTCTTTCGAGCCTCTTCAAATTTCAAGAGCGATCTAATTACCTTTTTAATTATAATCTTTTCATTAAAATTGAAATATCAACTATTGGTCGATATTACCAATTGTCGGTGCATTTTTTATAATAAATTGAAATTCGTACTACAAATATTCCTTTAGTTTGTTTTAGTTATATATTTCCAACATAATTTTTATACTTTTAAATTTTTCAAATGTGTGCTATTTAACTAACCACATTATTTCACTTTCATCTATAATTTAATTTACTTTTCTCCAATATATTTTTTACTTAAGTATAATATTAAAGTTTTATATTTGTTAATAAATATTTTCAATCAAAGAAGATTATATAAAATAAAACAAAAGCCTTTATTAATGCTAACGAAAAAAAACGTGTAATTTTCTACGACTTGCATAAATTATATAAATCCGGGATATTGTGCGGCTTGTATGTGTGAAATGTGTAATACCCTGTTGCAAATCAATAATTACTAATTAATTTATATTATTCGATCAACGTTGTCGGTCATCTATTATTTATCGTTACTACGGTGTTATGTATGCAGTTGTTAATTATTCTATCTGTGTATTTCATCAAATATTGTCTAAAGTACATATATTGTAGTTCCGTTTATGCCACTTTAAAGTCAGAGTTTAGTTGGGGATGAGTAAAGAACAAACAAAATTAAAGTGGAAAGATAGATCGGACTTCAAAGTATCTTTGCAACTCGTGAAAAGTAGCGCAAATACATGTGAGCACCAAGAGACAAAGAGGATAGAAGAGAAAGAGAAAAAGATGAATTAATCTTCTCCAAGTGCGAAGATTCCGCCGCATCATTCTCCCTTACTTTCGAAATTTTACTCTTTCCTTTGTCTATAACGTTTGCAATAACGTAACCAATTTCGTCAGTCGAAAGTGACTGAACGGCCTTTTATTAAGAAAACATTTACATAAAAAGCAAAAATTCTCGATTTTTTTTAAATTTGACATTTGTTTAAAACATATATTTGTGCAACAAACACGTGGTTTTTTTCTGTTAATCTCATAATAGTTCGAAATGTGACAAAACACTTGATCAATCTCTCATCTTTATCAATCATTCTTCACTGTATTTTGCATATAAAAATTTCGTTTCGATAGTACGCTTAAATAAGTATATGTTCTCTCTTTTTCTTCTCTCCTCTAATTACTTATTTAATTAGTTAATAAACAAAATAAATAATTAATAAACAATGCTCTTTATGTTTGTCGTGAAGATTAAATCAATTAATATTTACCAAAATTTTTAAAAATTATTTAGGATTTTAGAGATTTAATCAATTTTTCGAGTACTAGAAAAAATTAATTTTTAAATATAAGGGTATCAGCATCACTGACACTAGGTAGTCTCTTTCAATCCCGGTTGCAAATTTTCCATTTAGAGGCCATAGACATTTATTGTGTCTTTATAATAAATCAAATTATACCTAGATATCGCCGATCTAACAAGAAGCCTCCAAAAACCGAATTACCGGCTTGAAAATTTTTTAAAATCCGTTACTGTCCGTTGCTTTTTATTATTATGATAGCATAATTGTGATACATCTTGAAGAAAGACTTTGTATGTAAATCAATGCCTTTTTTTTTTTGTATTTTATAGGAGCAGTAGGCGGGGAAGGCGGTGACGAGGATGACAAGGAGAAGGAAGAAGAAGCCGAGAGAGAGAGGCAGGAGGCTATTAGGGAGGCCGAGGAGCGAAGAAAGGAGAAACATCGCAAAATGGAAGAAGAACGGGAGAAGATGCGACAAGAGATCAGAGACAAGGTTAACAATGACAATATATTGTAGTATTTTCGATAATCGCTCTACAGAAGAGAGTCATTAAGTGTAATTTTTATGAGCTCACGTTTGATTAATCATGATAGAAATGTATTTCTTTATTTATCGTAAATATCTAATTTATTAATAGACATACATAAAGATGAATATTGTACCTAATTACTTTTCAGTCCAACATTTTTTCAAGAGAAAGTCTTAAAGTAAAAACAAAGATCCATCAACATATGTTTATATTATATATATATATATATATATATATATATATATATATATATATATATATTTGGTGTTTTGTTTACTTTTGCATTAACCTCTGAGATATTTTTTAATCAATTACAACTTGCGATAAATTTTCGTTCTATTTAATTCATGATTTTTGTAACCACACACACACCTATCTAAGATTATTCATTCTCTTCAATTGAAAATGCTACAGAAATATATTATAATTCTGAATTCTTCATTACATTTAAGATTTTATCCATAAATAAATTTTCCTAATAATGTATACAAGGGATGGCTTAGAAAACATAGTAAAAAATCACTTTTTTTTCACGTTTCCTGACCAATTCTGTATGCACGTATGCTGTTATAAACAACGTGTGTATGTGTAATTTATATATACAATTTTACGAGATGGTATGCAAAAGTTTTCAGAATTGTATCGAATATTGCTTGTAGTTCAAACATAGTTTTGTCATTAGCATTATTCGAAAACTTTATATCTTCCATCTACAAGTGAATTTGATTTCCCTATTTTATAAATATTAGAGCGCAAATCTAAATATTGCCATATGTTTTTCCGCGTATTCCACAAGAGTCCTCGATTTCATCTGGGTCATGTCAGCCTCGTTGACTCTGTCCTGACAGAACAATACATCAAGATTGATAATAGCGCGATCCAGCGTGCATTCTACATTTCTCTCTCTCTCTCTCTCTCTCTCTTTCTCTCTTCTCGTCCCTTTCCTCTATTTCCTCTTTTCATCCTCACGTTTGTTTCCCGCAAAACTGGTGAATGCGTTGGAAGTTTTTGCAAAATACCGCGTTGGCGTACATTGTTCTATCCCATCTGATCAATGCCTCGACAGATTTTATTTTCTAAGTGATTCATCCCGATTGCTTTGTCCTCTAGAAAAATGTCAAGTGGAGCAACTGATATCTCGAATCAGCTATAATAAAAATTCAAAAATTAATAACAATTCTTCGTATTTATTAATGATTTTATATTAATATTAAATTTGAAAAATACATAAAGTATTTTCTTCTTACTCTATGTGTTGCTGCACTCTTATTTATAAAAAAAAAAGATCCTAAAAATTATAAAAAAAAAAAAAAAAAAAAAAAAAAAAAATAGAAAGTTTATTAATTTTCCTTCACTGACATTTGTCCAATCAGGTTGGTGACGTTGAACTTTGCGTGACGTTTATTGGAGTGGAAACGCGATTATCTCGCACGTAAACAGGAAATGATATCGTTGAAGGTACTAAACGCGTAATTCGACGTTGTCGGATGCAGTTTAATGATTTGTGTACGTGCACGCGTGCATGTATATGTATATGTATGTGTGGGCCATACTGACCGCATTGCTGCAGTTGTAATTCTACATGCGGAAATGGTCGCCGAGTGGTCAAATGTTGTAACTATTATCGCAGCATTATAACGAACACTGAATATAGAGGCTATCTTGGATTAACTAGAGCACTAAATTGACAATATGTGTATGCTTCAACAAAATTAGATTTAATGATTCAAGAATTAGAATTCTAAATCTCTGTTTCTCTCATTCTCTGTCTGTCTGTCTGTCTGTCTGTCTGTCTCTGTCTGTCTGTCTCTCTCTCTCTCTCTCTCTCTCTCTCTCCACCCCTCGCCACTTTCTTCCTTCCTTTCTCTCTTTCTTTCTGAAATGTAGCATCACAAATCATTGAAATTGAAGTACACCACAAAATGTGGAAAAAATTTAAAGCTTTAGAGAAATGAAAACATTTAAGTCGATAATATTTCGGGATTGAAAATTCGATTTAGTGAAATTTGTTGCTTAGTTAAAGAAAAATTTTAAAGAAGCTATTAAATTGTAAAATGGTACTCGCGTAAAAAGTCCAGTTGAAAGTTGGAGTTACAAATGTAATAACGAAGAAATCGAGTTTCAACAGTTTCATTATTCCGCGAAATCTGGATAAGAAACGACGATATTCCTCAGGTTTTTCATCCTTCTACAATTTCATACGTAAAGCAAGAAGATTTGGACAGAATATAATTAACACTAATGGCTGGTTCATCATAAGCGAAAGAACTGCCTTGAAATTCTTTTTCTCGTCAGTAGAAACGTGATTCTTTGAAAACGAGCAGAAAAATTGAGACGCGAGAGCCGTGATCTCTCGTGAGAATAGAGCATATACTATTTCTGTGTGGTAGTGGAAGAGGCTTTCGCATGGTAATCGCATTGGGTCAGATCAAATCCGATTTCCTATCTCGACTAATGAACGAAGTGGGACTTTGTTATAGAAAAGTCCCTGTGCAATTTAAAAATATTCTTTGTTACTTTATTTAGAAACTAATCTTGAGAACTCGTCATACAAGGAGTAACAACAGTTTAACTGTGCGCATATGTATTTTATATATACATTTTTATATATCGATTTTTTTTTCATTATTTTATATTTATTATATTTATTATATATTGCATTATATGTATATGTAATATTTTATATACATATATGGTATTGTATTAGTGTAATAATACATGTACCAAGGCACACACACAAAGTTGCGTACCGGTATAAACTAAATCCGATTAAGATTCAGATAGAGGGGCATTTATATCCGTGATGTGTATTGTTATACATTTATACTGACGTCAAACTGATAAATGGTAATCAGTTTGTAAAATTTTTCAAAAATAAAATTATTCAAAAATAATTAGTCGGGTAAAGTGAGTAAATCCTTAAAAAAGTACATTAAAAGAAGCATCGAATACATATACAATATATATTTTCATTACATTGAAGATAATTGAAATATTTAATTTATTATAAATATAATCAGTAAACGAATATTCCTACAAAAAAAATCCCTGAAAAAAAAAGAACCTGAGATAAAAGTAAGGAAATCAAGAAAGATTGTGAAAAAGATCATCGTGAATTTAGTAGAATCATCGATTAAAATCATCATTCTATGCAAAAAGCATATACATATTCTCAATTATAACCGTGTTATAATTGAGAAAAATTACTTTAAAACTCAAATATTGGTTAATGCAAAATAGATGAAAAAGAGAAAGAGAGACAGAGAGATTTCTAGAAAATACATCTGAAATTTCACTTATCGACTTAATATCGCTCGTGTTTCGCTACTCTAAAAAATATTACCCGATATTACACGTGACACTTTATTTCCGCCTTCTCTCCCGTTCTTCAATCATTCTGCTCTTAGTCTTTGGTGGTATATTGACGAAAAATTGCTGAAGAAACGACATTATTACACATTGTCGTGATAAATTCTCCTCCCGATATCATCGTTCTTGTCGTATTGTACAGTATTGTACTCTGTTATATATATATATATATATATATATGTGTGTACTTTATCGTATCGTTGTATCGTTTCCTATCTACAGCTTCTTCTCCATTCTTCAATAATTTCTTTCACGTTTTTTCTCTTTCGATAATATTATTAGTAAATATTCATATAAATTTTAATTAGAAAGTATAATTAAATTATAAAAATTAGATTAATATTAATAATGACAATGAATAACGTTAATTGCAACACATCGCAATAAACGTCTAGATGATTGACCATTTCTATTAAATACCTTAGTAAATGATCTTCGAGGGAAAAGGCGTCGAACGAGACAACGGAGGTGAGAAGAAAAAGAGACTACGAGGAAGCGAAATAGGAAGAGAGAAGATTGAACTTAACTGGGGTCAAATTGACTCTAGTAGGGAGTCCCTGCATTCAATATGGCGACTTCCTAATAGAGTCAGGCTGACTCCTTTTAAGACGTTCACCAGACGAGGAACTGTCTCGCGGAAGTACTTAAGAGCGTGCGCTTAAATGAAGTTAAGACTATTTAATTTACAAAGCGTTAGTTAATTTAATGATACTGAGATGAAAGTGTCGCGAGCGATCCACATATACAGGTTTATGGAAAACAGTACTGCATTGAAGGTGTCGTTCCTGTGATAGGACTGATTGAGTCTGTCACGTGATTTTAATTATAATTAGTATAAATTATATCAAAGATAAAACCTTTTAAAATTTATATCATCTATATAATCAAAGAAAGTATCTTTTATGGAATGTGATACTTTAATAATTAATTTTCTATATTCGCAAATGAAAAATCTAATTATTATGAAAATAGATGCTGAAGAAGAGGATCAACTGCATGTATCGCGATATATGCGTTCTTTAAAGCCTTCTATAATTCCAAATCCCGACAAAGATCTCAGATTCCAATTTTCCTGTCACGGCGATAAAATGACACCGTATCAAATATATACTGTCTATTTATAGCATCGACAAAATTTATGATGCACACAGGGAACGTCGACTATCATAATTTCTTTTTCCAACTTTTATTTTGTCTACTAATATGGTACAAAACTAATAAATATGTACAAATTAATAAATTAAACAATAACTAATATATGTTTTTATACGATATATAAATAAATAAATACACACAAACATCGTGTGTGTGTCTGTGTATTCGAAAAAATTTTTATTTTAAAATTTCAGTTTAATTGCTTCTAGTTATTTTAGATACTATCTAATTTTGCTATAAATATCAATTGTTAAAATTTTCAAATATAAAATTATTCAAATTTAAAGAATTTTGTAAAACATATAAAAAATTATTTATTTAAAGGTTATCTATTTATTAACAGAAGAGAGAACGTTTTCTTTTTTTTTTTTTTTTTTTACGCGATCAAATAGTTGTATAAGAAAGGACACAAACCCCCAAAAAATGTCGCAGTGCGACTTACTTTGCGGACTTGATGAAAAAGTACTATATAATGCTGTTGAAATAATCGAGCAATGTGAAACAATTTATTTATCATCACCAATAGTTGTTAATTATTGTACGTCTGTGATTAAAATTTTTACACAACATTTTATATTGTATTGACAATGGACGACAGTCATAATTGTTGAGGGACGATATCGTTTCTTGAAAAATAAAAATTATTCATGTATATATGTCTGCGTGTACACGCATGTTTAAAAAAAAGCTCTACGATAAGTAGAGCTCCCTTCTTCCAATATAATATTTTGAAGAGTCCATTCAATTGCAATATTTACAAGTGCACAGTGATTTTTGATTATGTAATTGTCGAGATTTTTCCTTTAATTCTAATTGTCCGATTTATTTGAAAATAATTTGTGTAAAGATATGTCAGTTAGAAACGCCGTATGATAAATCACTAAATCCAGGGTATAATAGTCTCATAATTTCGAACATGAATGGACAGAAGTGCAGACATAGATGCAGCAGAATGCACGGACATGTCGCATATGTGCTTTTGGGAAACATTAATTAACGTCAAGATCAGAATATCAGATTTGACGTTGCCGTGAGAAACAGTGCTCGTTTATCCTTGCTGTCTCCTCGACACAGTGCCCCCCCCCCCACACACACACACACATACATATATATATATATATATATATATATATATATATATATATATATATTGAAAAATTAAGAATTAAATAAAAGTAAGCCTTTGGGATCTAATATATGATTGAGCAACTAAAATCGTACAATCAATTGTGTAACCAAAATAGAAGTCGCGCCTACATGTATACATATTCGAGTAATGTTTCCATTTTTACAAACATTATTACAATATATCGAATTAATTAAAATACCGATCAAGATGTCAGTCAAAAATTTTTTTTCAACAAGCTTTTAACAAATATTAGTAACATACATACATACATATATATATATTAAATATTGCATATTGGTTGTAAATAGTGTTACCTGTCTTTTTAATTCGTAAATAATACAGTTATATACAGTGAATATAACATAATTTATTTTTTTCACTCACTTGGAGAAAACAAAGGCATTTAGGTAATTGATTGTGCATTATCACCCATTGCAAAACAAATCATTTATTGAAAGGCACTGATAATTAATGAGGTCTTGGTCAGTGGTATAACACGATGCGCGTATTTCACAGATAATGGTAATACCTATATACACACATATATATAAAGCACATATACAGGCAGTGCTATGGCAGTACATACTTGTACGACTAATATCACGTCCGGTTTGCATCGTAATCGAGCTTATTGTTTGTCGTCAGAATACAAAGTGCTAATAATTTATGTATATGTATATGTATATAATATGTGAGCATAGCAGTGTCTATTGTATAAATAGTATATATATCAGATGTAGAAGAGAGAAATATATATAAAACTTATTTTATTTATTAAAATAAAAAATAACATAAATTATTATCACATATTCATTATGTATATAAAATTTAATATGTATAATAAAATAATATATAAAGCGTGTAAAATAGAAAATTATTGTAATTTTAATAATAAATTAAAAATTGTAATAACGCTACACTAAGGACAATAAGGTCCAAAAGACCACATCACGATTATTGCTATAAGAATAAAGAAAGTACGTTATACTATTCGTAAGTAAGAAAATAATCAGAGATCCCGACTGAAATAACATTTCAGTTTCGTTTCAGCCCAATAAGACATAATTAATAGTTCGATTTTGTTGCAGTTTTTTGGCCAGCAAAAAAAAAAACCGAAACCGTTTAAAATTACGATTGTTACGATTATTATTTCAAAAATATCTTTTTTAGTTCCTGTTTTTATATTAAATTATATAATTTTTTTCATATATGCAAAAATGTACTTTTATTCTTTTTACAGAAAAATAATGAATTTGCGAAATTTTTTTTTTCTTCCTATTTACGTATAATATATGTATATATTAAATTACTAAAGTCCACATAAAAGAGATATCATAGAATATAGTGAGAGAATAACGTTTTTTTTTTATTTTGTTTTATTTTTTAAGTTTGTTTATTGATTCTTGACATTTTAAACTTATCTAAATCTTGTAACACAAATAATACTATAATACTACTATAAACTACCTGAAATTATCAAATACTTAAACGTATTTAACGCCGATTAAAATTTTATTATCTTGTTTCATATTATTTGTTTTTTTGGTTTACAGTATAACATAAAGAAACGAGAAGAGATACAGGAGATGCCTCAAGAAGAACCTAATCCTTTGATGCGAAAGAAGAAAACGCCAGAAGAATTGGCGGCGGAGGCCGAGGCTGAAGATGAAGACGAATTCACCAGTATGTAATGTTTACAATTTCATTTCGACATATCTAATAAAAAATCTAGAGATCGTTTAAACTATAAAAATGTAGAAATATTTTAATATTTTTTTAATTCTTAGACTCTTTTCAATTTTTTTGTTTTTAAAACAAAAGCTCAAATAAAAAAGAATTAATTTTAAAAATATTCAACTTATTTTTTATTTATTAAAAAATTATTTCGTTCTCGTATATTATAATTACTTAGCCACTTAATAACTTTGCGCAAAGTTATTGTTTTACCTAAAAAAAAAATAAAGCGAAATGAGAAGAATACCAAGAATTTCTACTTACTCTTTAAGAAGAAAGTCACTTAACTTCTTTAGAAATATTTAATTATATGAATAATATTAGAAATGAAAGAGTGTATTTTATAGCAAAATTGAAAATTACGTGTTTCTTAAAATTCATGTAAACCTACAACCTATTGATTTTTTTTCCACCTGATTGTTTATGTGCTAGAGAATTTTGAATAATTTTTGTATCACTATGTATTAATGCTCATATTTAAATATATTTAAACATATTTATATAATTAATAAATTGTTTATTTATTATAACACTACATGAATGAATAGATAGATACATGTGATTTATATGTATGATATATGTATGTATTTATATAAATATACAATATAAAATTGTATTATATACATGTACAAATATGTATTATGTATGTACACATACAAAATATTTATTGCAAACTTTTAGAAATCGATTTTAAAATAAAATCAATACCATTTTATTTATCAAAACCGTAACTTATAAAAGATAAGCTTTTTTTTTTTACATAATTACTTTTTTCCTAAACACATAACATTATTGTCAAATGTAAAATATATGATTGTTTTCGTTTTGTTTTTCTTTATGAAGATTAGATTGCGTGAAAAGAACTAGAATCTTTCCAATCAATAATTTTTCTCGATGTAAATTTCTATTGGAACACAATATTTTTTTCTCTCCTCTTTTCTTTCTTTCTTCTTTATATTTTATTTCATTTTATTTGAAATAAATTAATCTCGATAATAAATTTTTACCGACTTTCTACATCTTATTCTCATCAGTTTTCTGTTCAAGTCTTTATGATGGATGTTTTACTAAATATGTTTTCTCATTTTGATTGTTTCAGAATTGAGAAATACGATAGAAACGCAGGTGAACGAGCTCAAATCGCAAATCGAAAGTAAGTGTAGCCTCCAATGAGCCTATCATATCGCGCGGTTTGCGAGAAAGATGACGACGATGCCGTACGTCGTCGTCGGAATCGCGTCCGTCTGTCATCCCCTGCTGCCCAATGGAATAAAAAAGAGAGTGATAACAAAGAAGATGCAGCGAGAAAGAGAAATGATATGCGGAATAGTCATCAAGCATTGGACACAATCGCCGTGTCGATCAGTCGTAAATTGATTCTAGATCCAGCAATCGATTAATCAATCGTTGTTTAAAACAAAATGAACGACGAAGACGATTCATTTCCCGTGGATTCTCAGGAGATTCCTAAAGGATTTTTACCATCATGTTTGAATGCAATTTTAGAAATCAGAAGAGATTCTAATCTGAGAATTCTGTCTTGCAAGAAAATTGAGATTAGAGATATAATCGAGAGAGAGAGAGAGAGAGAGAGAGAGAGAGAGAGAGAAAGACAGACAGAGAGAGAGAGAGAGAGAGAGAGAGAGAGAGAGAGAGAGAGAGAGAGAAAAGAGAGAAATTATTATTTTTACAGGCAAATACGAAAAAAGTTTCTCTCTCTCACACACACACACATACCAGAAAAATTAAAAGTTCTAAGATGTAAAAATTATATTTGATATTGAAAATTATAAATTTTTACCAAAGCTAAAAGAAAAAATCGAAGAGCTCGAAACTGAAAGAAACTTAAAGAAATGTTGCTAACTATGAATGGTGAAAAGAAAATTACTGACTAGAAATACAAAATTAAAACTTTGTGAAGAATTCAATGCTGGAGAAAAAAATTTCAAAAAAATATCACAATTTAATAAGAGAAAGTATAGGTGTTAATATAATTTGCAACAAATTATCAATTAGAGATGCAAAATGGAATCTAAAAACAACCTCAAGTAAATAGCAATTATAAATATTTGAAAAAATATTGATGTTAACCAAATAGTCGAGTAAACTACTGGTATATTTATACAGTAGATTAAAAAAAATATCAAAAAGACATCTTTATATAAATCAATAAAATGGAACTGAAAAGTGCTGCTAAAAAACTATCAAGATTAATTCTCTCTCTAAAATGAACAACTATAAATTTTAATCCAAAATTTACATATATATATAAACAAGGACGGACAAGAAAATTCTCAATGAATGTCCTGAGATTCTCCTGTATCGTGCAACGAAGATATGCAAGCATTGACGACATTGAAGAAAAATGAAGTCATTAAAGAAAATCATTAAAGAAAAATCGACACTCTCGATGATTACCGCCTTGAAGAAGCATAGAATGTGAGAAATATGTTTTTTTGAAAGAATGAAGAAGAGAAGATTGCGTAATCTAACAGTGTCAAAGGAATTAGAAATCTAAAAATCTAATCTCATCTGATTGAAAAGCAAACCGCGTGACAAAACAGAAAGACTTCCAGAAGAGAGCGAGAGCATGATAGCGAGGTATGATCGAAATATTGTAATGGAAAAATCCAGAAAACAAGAGTGATATAAATGATGATGAAGAGAGAAAGAGAGAGAATGCTGGCTCGACCAGAGTGTGAGTTTTTTATGTAATTGTTGCAGTTAAAACAAAGTGCGAAATGACGTTGTTTTATATAGGATAATTAGGTGTTCTGTAGAATGTGTTTAGAAGTAGTATAGCTTATAACGCGAATCAATTATCTGATATGACAAGAGTGAAGTATCCAACTGTAGATACTGAGTTATTTTCTATTTATAGTTCGTCTAGATATTCTACAATTACAGAGAATTTTTGGCGCAATTTGGTGGTGGTTTGAAAATCAATCGTTGATTATTGCGGGAACTAAGGAGAGCTTTATCATTTAATTATTATTTCAGTATATATTCATGATTTTTTTTTCTCTAGATATTTTATAGAATATCTGGTTATTCTATGCTCTAAGACCTCGATTCAAATCGTACACTACGAACGTTTCAGACATGTTAATTGATTCTCGAAGAGAAATCATAATGTTACGTTTCATAGGGAAAATCCAACGAATAAGAGTCTCGAATAAGGATATAACGATTATTCTACAGTCACGTTCCGGAACAAAACATTTTTTCAATATCTTGGGAAATTTCCTGGAGAATCATCGAGGCTTCTTAAATTTCTGACAACAAAATAACGTCTATACAGTAATATATTCGATAAACTATCGTGCAAAATGGATATATCTAATAACATCTTTAAGATCTTACTACAATTGCTACAATACTACTATCAGACACAATCGGATATTCAATATAAACCACCTCAAAACTTCCCTATTAGATTGTCAATTAACAGCTCAAACGTATTCGTCACAAAAACTAACATTTATACTACTACACATATATACAGTTTCAATTATCTCTAATTTATCTGCTGTCTCTTTTTATGATGTTTATAAACTCTTCTCATTATTTTAGACAGTAATTGTCGTAGCTTTTGACTATAAAACGATGACTTTCTAACTAACACATTATTTCTATCATGACGTAAAAATATGAAAAGACAAGACTTAACATTGCGCAAATAATAATGAAAAAATTTGAAATGTGATTCTAAAATCCTAAAATGTAATATACTATTATATATAACAAAAATGTCGAAAATTAAAATCTGTAAAATTATATATGAAGAGAATTCTCTCTCTAATCCTGACATTTTATAATTGCTTCAATAAGACCAATGTTAGCAATTATATTAACTTTTAGAATATTTACAGAATCAATATTTTTATTGACTACTCATTGCAATTTCTATAGAAACATTATATCTTGTCAACAATAATAGAATAAGCTCTATTTATACAATACAGCACAACAGCTAATCAGAGTGAAAAGACAGAAATCAAAGCAAAAAGCTGTAAGAATTTCAAAGCAAAAATTTATATAATTTAATATAATTTAATTTGATTTGATTATACAAATAGAAATAGAACATTTCTTTCCTATTTTGGTTATCTTGTGTTATCTTCATCAAATGTCAAAGTTAACATAAAATTAGAAACATTAACGTTAATGAAGAAATTTCAGACTGTATCTCACTTTGACACTAATGTTCCAATTTTATATAAATTTTCACATTTGCTGAAGATGCTCAAAATAGAAGCAAAAACCTTTTTTATTTATATAACTATGATGAATAGAAAATATGAGTGCTTCGATTTCTTTGCTTTCGCTTTTATTAGCCTGATACTTGTTGTTCTATGTATCTCGTTTCTTTTACCATAATTTTTCCACAAACGCAATACATAAGGCATACAATGAACATATCAAAGACAAATGTCAACGAATTATGAATATGATTCATGTGTTTAGCGTGCAGTTACAGAGAAGTTTTGGCGCAATTTGGTGGTGGTTTGAAAATCAATCATTGATTATTCTATCATTAGTTATTCTATATAGTGTTAAGTAACAAATTTAGAAGTTACAATTACAGTGTTTGAATCTGCTAATTTGTCTCACAAAATATATGCAAAATTGATGAAAATAATTCTGAGTTAAATAAAAATGATAAATTAATATTTGTCAAGGAGAAAATATTTTTTTCAATTATGCAGTGCAAAAGTTAAAAATTTTTGCAAATAGTCAATGTTTTATAGTCAAAAGTTAGAATCCTTTTAAACTCTCGAAAATTCAATGCAGCGTCACCTGGTCGCGCAGCATACGACTCTCGGAGCAAATATATGCTTGCAAATATCACATGCTCGAAAATGCAAGGCGCAGAAAGTTTAGCCCCTTATGCTCGTCATAATGATGATACACACATAAATAAAAGTAGATAAATGATAAGAAAAGACGAAAGAAGCAAAAAAAGAAATGTACGCTAGCACATTAAGTTTTTAGAAAAAACTATTCAAATAGTGAAAATAATAAAAAGTAGTTGTGTGAGTTATCTAGTTGGTAGATGACTTTGTTCGATGACTGTTTTAATGTACTCCGAAAAGAGGTCACTGACGAAGGAGCAGTTCTTATTATTATATTGTTATTGTCATTATTAGCAACGCTCTTCTAATTATTGTTACAAGCCGGTATTTAAAGACAAACGGCGAGAGCGCGACAGAACAGTCATCGCAAAACATAACTAGATGATTGCTCTGCTATTTAAAAAATTAATAAGATTATTAATTGAAAAAAATCAAATAAAAATAGTGAAAAATTACAGAAACGATCATTTGAAATTTTATTAAATTTAGAAACAAAAAAAAAAAAAAAAAAAAAAAAAAACAGGAAACCAATAATAATACATACATATAAACCAACCACAGGGGCTTTATTGGACTTTTTTTATTCTTTTCTGAATTTTTTGAACTTTTTATAGAATCTTTCTTTATATTTCTAAACATTCTAATAAATCTAGAAATTTTATTATAAAAAATGATTGTAATCTCTAAATAATTGTTTCTAACAATAAGAGAGATATTATTACTCCGAGTTTATCATATTAATTTAATATCTGATCATTAGATATGTGAATCGTATTTATTGAACTGTTTTATAATTAACGGTAAATCTATCTTTAATTCTTCGTTTTTGTTCTATTTCAGAATAAATTTTATATATAAAGTCTTTTAATGTTATGTTTTACTAGATTTTTAAGATTCCTACATATTATCAGATTTTTATTTTTATATTAAATACACGAATGTACGGACAATAGATGAGCTAAACAGAGCATTGATTCTGAGATTAAAGATAATCAATGACTTAAGGATATACATTTGTATGATACTCTTCTCTCACTTATTGGAAACTGGAAACTTTTTAAATTTAGTTTAAATTAATCAGTTCTATTACCATGAAAAAAATATTCCACATTTATTATGTATTTTTTAATTACACGCGCACGCGCGCGTACGTATACGCACATACATTATGAGAATTTTGATATATAAAATTGCATCTAATTTTTGATATTATACAGTTACATATCTAACTTGCATTTATTATTAAATATACCTTTTATTTAATTTTTAATGTTAAATACTATAAAATTAAATCTTCTAAATTTTTTCTGATAATATTTTTTTAAAAGATTGGGCTTTGAATTTATACATATATTTAGAGCGCAATAATTACAAAACTGTCTTGTATCATTAACACATACACTCGAAATACATATGAGATTTGTGCGCGAAAAGAAATGAGAATATATATAAAGCGAGAGGGGAAAAAAGATATTTAATATTATAGAACAATTTTTGTATGGGAGACGGAAAGAAATAAGATGTATTTTCTTATTTGAAAGCATTAAATTTCCACATATCGTAACATTTTCTTAATCTTAACGTAAAGAGAGATAATGATATAATAAATTAAAAAGGGAATTGGTTTGCAAATAATAACGCGATTAATTTGTTTTAATAAAAGTTTTAATAAAATAATATTAAAATGATTAAATGATAAAAAAATAAGTATTTATTTATTTCATGTTTTTCTTTCATTTATATTCATTAAATTAGTTTCTTAATTATCTTAAATGTGTTTTTCTAATTTCTCGAACTCAATCTCTCGAATTAAATTTTGTGACAAACTACGTTTTTTATTACGTATGTAACTCAAAATAAAATAAAAAAAAGTTTTATTATCTAAATAAATTTGCATTGATTTAATACAAAAGTTAGATTTCATAAAGTTGGAAAAACAAATCGAAAACAAATTTAATAATAAAATAGTTATATAATAGAAGAAACGATTACAGATCAGTTGGATGTTATTTTATTGACTTATAGTTTTAAAATGATTAGGTATGTGTTTTAAATTATCATTTTAGAGAAATATCATAAAATCATGTCCTACTTTCTATCTTTCTCTTAAAGTTGGACCATCTTCTGTCTCTTATTACATAATGTTTCCGCTTATAAACTTACATATTTTCCTTTCTACTGATAAGAGAATCCTAAATTTTTAACATTTTAGAAATTTTTATCAGTTTTATTTACATTCTATATGTATTTTTGTTTTTTCTTTTATCTCCTTCTTATTTCTTATTCATTACATTTCGCTCTTTTTTTTCTCTTAATCTAACTCTCTGTATTTTTTTTCATTCGCATTTTATATTGTAACTATGTAATTTATATTCATATTGTGTGTGTTTTATATGTATTAATTACTGTAAAAAGAGAAAGAGAGAGAAAGAGAGAGAGAGAGGAGTATCAGTGATTTCTTCTTTCGGAAACAAGTTGCAAGTTGTTGTGCGTAACTTTTCTAAAATTATGCACACGACACAAAACACACACAAACACACACACACACACACACACACACACACACACACACACACACACACACACACACACACACACAAAAGAACAGTAGCAACATAAAGAAAGGATGGCGCCCGTGTCCTTATATAATCCATAATGAAATTGTTTTATTTCAAAGTAAACTCTTTGTAATTAATAGACAATTTGATTTTGATTTAATTATTTAGTATTTTTTTCTAAACACTTTTTAAAAGATTAATAAAAAATAAAAACAAGTATATAAATAAATAAAAATTAATAAAAATTAAAAAGTATATGACTGTTTAATTGGAAAAAATTGACAAATCAAATCAAATTACATATATATGTCTAATATAATTTTCAATTAAGAAAAATTATATATAAAAAATGCTAATCTTATATAACAAGTCCGAGAAAAGACTCGGGCGCTGCTATCCGCAAGTTAATTATCGTCGAATAAACAGCAGTATTTTACGAGCATAAATAGTCAGGGGGATATTTCGCTGTGCACATTTAGTCTATACTCTCTCATCGCGAAAGACCGCGAACTTTCTCGCGCAATTCGCCTGGAACAACAGAACCGCCTTTCTGAAGATCGCGATGAAGTTTGGTGGTGGTCGAAAGTTTTGCAAAAATCGCTGACAACGCGCTTCTCTATTCGTCCTTTTTCTTCCTCTCAGTTTTATCTCTTTCAATTGCACTCTCTCTTTCTCTCACCTTTTGCCCCTCTCCCTCTCTCTCTCTCTCTCTCTCTCTCTCTCTCTCTTTCTCTCTCTTGATTTCCAGAGAAGAAAACTCCGTCATTCGATGCGACTCCGCAGCTGTTTGCTCGCGAAAAACAAACCAAAAACTTTTCCTTCAGCATTTGACTTATCCCTATTCCTCTTTCGGTTTTGTTTGGAAGACGGATAAGAATTTTCATTAAGGCTTAAAGCTCCATGTGAAAATTTGATTTGTGATTTTTAAACATGTACTTTCAACGAGACTGATTAAGGAAAATCACAAATTAAAAATTATAAAAAGAAATCAATCCTTTCTCAAAAGATTGAATATATATTGCTGTAATGTTATATTTGTAATAAGTTGTGGTAAACAGTAAGGTTATATCAGCATAATTTGTGGCAAATTTTAATTAATCAAATTCACAAAAATCTGTACAAAATTTCTTCATTTTATTGTTAGTTATATTAATTAATTAATTTATTATTTTATAATGTACATTTTTTAAAAATTATTTAATTAATTAAAACCTAACCATCTATATACATATTTAACTAATTAATATTTTCTTATTTAAATTAAATGTTATTGTATTTTCATAAAATATAGGTTTATTTATTATAAATGCGAGGAAATTAATTGCATCTGTCGAATCGCAGAATTGATCAAGTTTTCTCCGTATATTTTATCTCAATTAAATTAAACTTTTTTGCATTTATATTTTGTAATCAATCTCTCTCTCTCTCTCTCTCTCTCTCTCTCTCTCTCTCTCTCTCTCTCTCGCTCGCTTGCTCGCTCGTTTGTTCTTCTGTTATACGATAATTTTTACATTTTTTTATGGAATTATGCAAAGAAATAATGTCAAATGACATTTTAATCTCCAACGATTCACGCACAAGAATCAAGGAGAATGTCGTATTTAACAATGCAAAGAAGAATAAAAAATTATTTTTTACGATATATTTTTGACATGCATTCGATATTTAATCTCTTTCATATATTTGTCGATGTGCATGTCGAATTTATACTCGATTTATAATATCTTCTTCATCAATGTCGCTGTCTGATTGGTCATCTTCGTCGCACAGCTTATTGCTCTCGTGTAACTATTTGTCTAGCTAAAGATCTTCGAAAATTATCCTATGATGGGTAATTCGTCCCGCAATTAATCCCAAAAGGTGCAATCAATATTTGTATACTGATGTCTACAAAAGTTTATCAAAAAAGCTAAGTTTTATCGTATGTTTTATTTGAACCATAGATGATCCTGTATAACTTTTTCTTTTACATCGTATTTTATTCGCAAAATTCTTATGAAAAGTATATATAATCTATTATAAAATAAATATGTAACAATTATATGTATATTTATAATTTTGATTATATGTATATTTATAATTTCTGCTTTATTGATATAATTCTATTATTAAGTTTATTTATAATTCTATTTAATTCATAAAATTATTGACGACATTATTTGAATACATACTTAAAATTTTATTATTATTCTCATTATAGTATTTTACTGTTAGTTTTAGAATCTTTATACATATATTTTTATTAAAAAATTTATAAGAAATTTCTGAAGTTACGTCAGCTTCTTAGAATTTTAAAGGAAACGAATTAATATAATCAAAGAAAAAAAAAATATATATATATATATGTATATATATATATATATATATATATATATATATATATACAAAAGATATATGCATGCATATATGTGTATATATATGTATAATATGCATATAAGTGTGTGTACATACATATACATATGTATCTAAATATTTTGTTATCAGAAATAAAGAAACAAACGGACGATGAGGTCATTTTCGAAGATCTGATCTCAGCCGAACTTTATGCTGTTTCCCCTAAATCGTCTTGCACATTTAGTTACCCTAATTAAATCTCATAACTGCAAACATACATGATAAAATTATGATATTTTTATTTTATTATTAAATTAATAATATTAAATAAACAGCACGATATAATCTTTCAATTCTCCACATTCTACAAAATTTCACAATTTGCGATATTTATATAATTGCGCACAAAGATTTTCCAATTACAGGAACATTTTCATGTTTAGATGCACAATATTTTATTCGCAAGAAAATTTTTTATCAAAAATTCTTTTTATCTATATGAGTTTAAATAATATTTTTCGAGTTTTCAGAGTTTCGTAGTTATGAGTTTTGAATTAGGACACCAATATGGTGTGTGTGTGTGTGCAATGAGATCGCTATTATATTCTTCAAACATCCACGCGATGTACAGTTCAGATTTTATCCGAAGCGATGTTATACTCGAAGTCAATTACTCAATGTAAATCGATTCATGAAAGATATATGCATAGTTTTTCTCGTATAATTTTCGATACATGCTATGTATTTTTATCCGCTATAGATGTGTAAACCAAGTATATCCATGGAATTGATTAAAAACTGTGCAAGCGCGAGCATTAATTTTTCCTATCAAAATTTCGAAAAGAAATTCTTATATTTGTCTTTTATATTTTTTGTACTCTTATAGTCATTATAATGACTGATATAAAATAATCGACGTTATAATAAAAGTTATTACAAAGATTACTTTAACAAGTTATTAACGAGTTCAGGAATATGGAGAGATAAAAAAAAGAGAGAGACAAAATTTGTTAAATTTTATAATGTTATGAAAACAAATAAGTTAATAAAAAATTTAAATATTTTGATGTGTCTCTAATAACGTACTCAAGAATTTCAATGTTGGGAATGTTGAAACTTTCGGAATACTGAACACAACACACACTGGAATCTTAATGCTTTCGCTTGTATAAAGAGATGCGGCGATACACTTAAAGGACCAGGAATGTTCCCCGGAACAAATTTTAATCAACAATTAAAAGCGGATTGTATAATTAAAACCACATTATAACACCCAATAATTTAAATCTTCTAACGAAAAATAGATAGATTCATCATCTATTTGACTGAGACGTTATCCTGATCTACTTAATTGTAATGACCACTTAAACGCAGTAATTAACAGTGACGTAAAATATTTTGCTTAATCGCTCTCTCTCGTCTCACTTATCGCAACTTACTCTCCTCTAATCGTAATCACCCTGCATTAATCTCTATACTAATTTTTTAGCTGCTATTGCTCTAGAAAACTATTCGTGTGTCTATGTAGCATTTAAAAATATGGGAATCAATATTGTGATAATATAATTAAATATATATTTGTTTCTATTTCTCTAAAAATAAGAAGAAAATTAATTTTCGCTATTTAATTTTGCATTTTTTCTTCAACTATAATTCTATCAAATTGCTTAAAATACAATGTTTGAAATACAATCGCAAGAGAAGTATGACATTATTTGTTTCCAATGAGAATCATGTTTTGAATATTATTATTAGTATAAAATGAGTTTGGCTATGTTTTACTTTATAATAAGTTAAGAAACTTATTCGACTTAATAATCGAATAAATTATATTTCACAATTTTTTATTCCCATATTACGTATAATGTGTGTAACGTGCATGCGTCCTTCGTATGACAATACAGTTGCTATCCAAAGGACATGAATGTAAATCTAGGTGAAATGCATCAATCAACTATTGTACTTGTATTTATCTGAATTACATATTATTATGTTATGTACTTGGTACATAATAATATGAATATATATATTTGATAATTTCTCTCTACAATATATTTTTCTCTTTTGATGAATTTTGTTCTAAGTTATGTAAAAATAATAAATTTTATTGATTTCGGCAATTACTTACAATGAAACATGTGTGATATATTGTATATATTCATTTGAAATCGAGTCTAATACAAGTATTAGAAATTAACAAATATTATTACATAAAGTTTGACTCAATCAATAAAATTTGTTTTTTTAGACTAATATTTTCTGATATCTGTTTTGATATATAAAAATAAAATTTCAAAGTGTTTCATTTGATAGATTTGACTTCCGTGCCGTTTAAACTTGCTATGACTAATAACAATCAATTTTACATTAAAGTTTAAAACCCATTAAATGAGAAAATGAAAATTTTATACATCAAATACAAAGTTTAACTAGTCAAATTTTACTAAGCTGCTTGATGCATTCACCATGCAATTTTCTTCGAAGTTTTCTTCGAATACAAAACAAAAATTATTTTTCACCCTCGAAATGCTATATGTACTTTAACTATTGTCTAAAAATTCGCAAATTATACATTATTTTCAGAATAATGGCTTACTGTGAAAAAAATTACAATAACAAACTTAATTTATCGGATAAATAAATTAACTCACACATTTATTATTAGAGAAATAAAATTCATGTCGAAAATTTACGACAAAAATAAATATGTGAATATAAATTGTTTCACGATAAATGTTGAGAAGTATGGAATATCGAGGGCGAAAAATATCTTGCTTATATCGAAATAATCGAATTGTTGTTCAATGGAAAAATTGTGTGCTCTTTCTCTCAATTCTTTAGAAATGAGATGCAATGTAGTGTACTATCTCTTCATTAAATATTTAGATCTCTCTGTAATTTCTCCATAGTATCACTTATAATGTAATTATTCTTATATGTAATGCGTATATATGTTGTGTGCGTTGCACTCTACTTCTCTATTCTATACTTAATATTCTACGTAGTGAAATAGAAGAAAATATGGCGCGTGTAACGTAGATGAACATTGAATAATATTCGATGTTATCGCTAATGCTGATGTTACTGCTGACTAATGTCGTGTGTCGTTGTTATTTCGTAAATAATCAACATTAACCCTAAACAATATAAGATTATATATTGTTATTTCTTAATTTCGAAAGAAAATATTATAGATATATAATTCTATAAAAATATATTATAAAAAAATTTATTAGAAATTATTATATCTATTATTATTAAATATTAATACTTATCACTTATCACTTATTGTTAGGTATATATATATATATTTATTATCAAAACTTGGATAACATATTATTTGCTTTTATAAAATCCAAAATACGTTGAGTAAATAGAATAATTTCTTTAAAAAGAAAATCAATGAAATTAGACATCTATATAGTGTAAGTAAAAATTGAATTTATAGTTAAGTTGTAAATTATATTGTTTAGGGATAATAATGCTCGTTGCCATGTCGCTAATACGAGAGAATCGTCGGAAAATTTCTGCAACTTGAGGAATTTTCCGCACGACAGCTTGATGTACTTAACAGTGAAAATGAAAAAAATTTAATTCTGACGCATATGATGTTATATCATATTATATTATCTTGCGTCTCTCTCTCTTCATTTACTATCTCATCAATTATAATCATCTGTCGCTTCAATTATAATCATTATTTATTATTATATGAATCGCAAACAATGAGATTAAAAAAAACATTTATATATTAAAACAAAATTATTCATAGAAAACTCGAAAATTTACATATTATTACATTAAAATGTGTGTCGAATATTTATTACTCACCGACAATCTCACATTTATATTAGATTTTATTAACATAAATAATCTTTTATTAATTTAAAAATACATTTTTTACTAAATTTTATTACTTTAAAACAAAATTACAGTACGAGTTAGTTTTAGGAAGATCTTTATTATTTGATATCAATTTTTGTTAGTTTAACACGTGACTACTAGTGCCATTATTTGGAATTTTTATTCTTTATTCCTAACACCTTTAATACACGTATCGTATACTTAAAACAGATTCTATTATTTAAATTTCATAATTAATATTTATTCCTCTATCTTTCTTTCTTAATCTTATTGTCAGTTCTTTTCTAAAAAGAAAAAAGCTTGCATCTTTTTCTCTATGGCCATACTTGTATCTCTGAAATATTCTCGGACTTGCTCAAATTATCTTACATTTGTCTCCCGTGTGCGTGCTGTATAGCATGTAGTATCTACTTATAAAACAACTGCATAACTTTTCACACACTAAAAAATCTAACACTTTCGCTCCCTTTTCCTTCAGCCACCCTAAACCAATTTTGCGCGGCATGTGACACGTGGTGTATGTGTGTGTCTGCGTGTGTGTGTGTATATATATATATATATATATATATATATATATATATACACACACACACACACACACCCCCAGACATGTCAAAAGAGGAGATACAGAAAGAGAAAACGAGTTAAGCTTACTCGATGATTCGTGTTTCATAGACTTTCGCGTGATGTAAAAAAAAAAAAAAAAAAAACAAACACTCTCTCGAAATAACGCAAAGGCTCATCCCGCACTTCAATGTACTAAATATTTAGCTAATACCGATCGATCTATTGGCTGATCTACCGTGAAGTGAAGTTAGTTTTTGTCTCACTTCGTGACTACCGCATTTCGAGGGAACATATGAAGCGCAGATTGATTAAATAGAATAATATAGATAATCCATCAAATTTAATTAACGATCCATTGCATTTAATACAAACGTCTATGGATAATGTAGACGTAGAGTATCTAAAATTATGGCTTACATGTACAATCGAAATAGGCAAGTAATAGAACGGAGTGGATATGTTCCTTTTTTTACGACAAAAAGAAAAAAAAAAAAAGAGAAAAATGCAACTACTACTTCATTATACTTCTTGCCTATTCGCATTATGTACGCACGGTGATATTTCGAATTTTCTACGCTGTATTTAGACTACATACAAATCGTATTTAACTTCAGCAGTCAAGAAGCGTTGAAGTCATGAATTAACTCCTCTTCACCGATTGTAGACTACGGAATCTCGTTGATCGCTCGATCGTTCCTCGAATCAATTGTTTTTGCTCTGTTATGTCATTCAAGGAACGCTCTATGCGGATCATAGATTGACGATAGAGCGGATAAATTTCAAATGTGATTGATTCGTCAAGGAATAATAAATAGGACGGAGAAATGGAATAGTAAATAAACTTGAACAAATTCAGTTTGCATTACATTAACACATATATCGTTACAGTAATTTGTATTACATTTGTACAGAAATTTAAAAAAAAGTATATATATATATATATATATACACATACACATATAATGCAATCAATAAAAAATTGAATAATTCAATTAATCTATATATCTAAAAAACCGTCAATTTTTTTTTTTTGATCAAGTTTAAAATTTTAATGACAACTGAAATTTTTGAAACTACAAATCAATTATTCCGTTTCTCCATCTTCTTCGTGCGTCTAGTAAACAAATATTAATCCTTAATAATCAAGACAACTATTAAGAGGATAAAATCAGTAATAATTCTTAAAAAGTGGAAATAACCTTGTTAAGTCCCAAATAGCGCCGAAAATTTTAAAGATCAAGACGGCAGACGTTATGTTTTTCTCATGTATATAAAATCTCTAGGAACATCTCGACTTACATTTTAACTTGTTATCGTTTTTACAATAATAGTTTTATCGTAAAACCGTAACCGAAAGCGAATATACGACAAAAGGGAAGTTACAATATGCGCGGGTTTCTCACTTCCTCGAAAGATTCGTGTTTACGAAGAAGTTCCTAAATAGGTCCTTTAAGTCATAGATAAAGCCTTAAATAAACTTCGAGGACCCTAGAGACATTTTGACATACAGATATTTGATATAAGAGCGAGGCAACATCTCGACGTATTAAATTGTATTATTAAATCTAAATCTTATGCAAATTCTTGGATCTATGAATTTTTATCTTTGGAACTGTAGATTGTTAAACTCTTAGATATTCGCGTCATAGGATTTATATAGATCCTCGAGAGAATTCT